>NC_054395.1:22386331-22636331 GCF_017976425.1 Toxotes jaculatrix | reverse complement strand
GGTTTATACCGGGTCATATGCTATGGGAACTGAGGAAAGCAGTACAGTAAAGAGAGCATTTGACCTACTACATTAACACAGGACATTCCCGTACCTCGCAGTGGTTTCACAATAAGATGTGTGAGTGGTCTTTTGTGGTTTCATGCTTGAAAGAAAAGCACATGATGCCACCGCACGCAGATCATGAACAAGTGATTAAACTAAAAAGAGAACTGACTCGTTATGACTATGATGAAATCCTGAGTGTGTCAGATTTGACCAGCTGACATTACACTTCCCCTGCCGTAACGTGTCAATACTTAGTGATTATGTTTAGCTCTCTCACCTACAGTACCGTGTGCCCGGCAAGCACACCTTTCTCATCATACCCGTGGGCTGTGATTGGCTGATGGGCTGAGAGGCTGTGGTGGTGCAGCAAATAGCATGAGCTGTGGGCTGGTCCATTCTGCAGCTCGAGGGAGGTTAATGAGTGAAGGGCTGGGCTATCAGCCAAACATGAGCGGCAATGCTAAGGCTCCCACAATGAGCCTGACTGTATTACCACTGAGCTCTGTCTAATTATACACTCCCAGAGAGGGGGAGAGAGAGCGAGAGAGCGAGAGAGAGAGCATATTAGACAGGGGAAAGAAAAAGTTAGGAAGTGTCACTGTGTGTCAGAAAGACTTACTAAGAGGGATGACTGTAGATTGAAGTTGTAAGGATGAGATAGAAGGTGTGTGTCAGTTAGAGTGAAGGAGAGAGAGAGAGAGGGAGGGAGGGGGTTGGAAAGATCAAGCAAGCTGGGGAGAGAGAAAGAGAGCGCACTCACAGGGAGATAGAGAGAGCAAAGAGGCGTTTAGAGAGTGAGAAGGAGGAGAGGCAGGAATAGGATGAAGCAAGGGAAGGCTGAGCAGTAGAGAGGAGGAAGAGACTCGCAGTCTCAAAACTGGATATTCCTACGTGCCTGCTGCTGCCTGATCCAATGAGTAAACTCTCTGCTACCTGCTACGCAAAGGCACCCGGCAAGGTATGTGACCACACTGCTTCCTCCTCTGAGAGTGTGTGTGTGCGTGCGTGCGTGTGCGTGTGTAGGAGAGAGGGAGCACAGGTGTGTTAGCAACTTTGAATGAAAGGATAAACAGACTGTGCTGTGTGATTTGAATGCTTTGAGGAAACCAGTTTATGACTTATTGTAGGTACATGTCATCCTGAGAGTGAGCTGGGTTAATTATAGGGAGGAAATATGTTTGAAATGTGTGTGCATGAGTGTGTGTGTGTGTGCGTGCGTGCATGCGTGTGTGAATGAGCTTGTGGTATATACTCATATAAGTCAGCACCTGTGTGCGGGGGTGTTTGTGCGCGTGGAGGAGAATGACAGAGAGAGTGTGAACAAGAGGGAGAGTGTGACTGATCCAGAGAGAAAGAGTGTGTGAGGAAGACAGAGACAGACAGAGGGAGAGAGAGAGAGGTGGAGGTTCATCACTCAGGCTGACGGCAGATCAGGACTTTCAGAATTAGAGCAGTGGGCTTAAATAGCCCTGGTCCAGAGATAGCCAGGGGCCCTGGAGGAGCCCGCTTAAACTGAGAGGGACGGATATGAGATTGGTGAGGGGAAATTTTGGAAAGAGACAGAATGAGGGAGGAGGAAGAGAGTGAAAATAGGAGGTGCAGATGTATGGGGCAACTCTGGGAAAGATCTTATGGAATCAAAGGATGAGCAGGTGTGCAGGTGCATCAGGCGTCTGTAATCTAACTTTATATTCAAATCAGAAAAAAGATAAATGATAAAACATTCACTGACCGAACCTCCTTTAATTTTTTAAATTAGAACTTTGTAACTCTACTCGGTCAAAGACTTTAAATTTGTCTGTGTCTGCATCCCTCTGTTGGGCCGTTGGGAACACAGAGCTGTGTTTGTGGTTCTGTTTCTGAATCCACTCAAATCCCTCCACATTTCTCGGCATTCTCGATGGAGAAATACTATGCCAGTGTGCATGATTATGATTTCTGTATGTCTATTTCTGCTACAGCAGGCGCTGTCCTGCTGCGGTGATATCCCATATGCTGCGTATAGGAACACTTCACAGGTTCAAACAGTTCTCAGCTACTGTATACGAGACATACATTTGTCTCTGCTGGCTTAATTCACTTATTTCAATAATGAGGATGATCTGCTGGCTTGCACAGGAAGTCGTCAGTCACTGAGAGATTGCTTGTAGAAAAGCTTGTTTTTGAGGGAACAATTGCAAAGTGTGTTCTTTCTGCTGGGAGTTTTCAGTGTTGGATTTGTCACTTGCATGTCAAAACATGGATCCTCTGGTGTGTCAGTGAGAATTTGTGCCAGTGTGGGGCTCTAGTTGCTCAGGTTGCTTCAAAACACAGATTTCCTTTATTTATTTTATGTTTTATATTTACTTACCATGACCAAGCCCGGAGCTTTATTTTACCCTCCTGGTGTGTGCCAGAGATGTTCCCTTATGAATGATGTAGAGATGACAAAGAGAAACTGAATGTTCATGTGTTTCTATATCTTTTGGGAAAAAGAAACACAACTTGTCTCTGTGGGCTGAATGAGAAATGCAGCATGTTCTCCCATCCCATGTTTCTTAGAGTACTGTTAGCCTGAAGAGCAGAACAGGCCTCTTGTGGGAGAAGGTTGAGTGGTTGCTGGCCCTTTAAGAGGTCTATTTTTACAGGGGCACACTCATGCAAGGAGCGAGGCGCACAGAGGAGGCAGTGGCACACGGAGACTCTATCTGCTCTGCCTCACTTCTGTGACTCCACACAACACATCCTATAGGACCATAACCTTGTAACTGAGTGACTGCGAGAAAGTCATAAAACTTGTTCAGTCCGTAGAGGAGCACATGTTCTTTCAACGCAAGCTCAAACACGAAAATCATCAAAACTGGAAGTTACGAGTTTTTCACCCAATAAGGAGAATCAGCCCTTTTCAAGTGGATCTCTCTGAAGTCTAAAAGTGATAATGAGTGGGAGCTTGCAATAAAGACACCCTTGTGCACACTGTACGCAAATGTGCCAACATTCCTACATGCTTGTTTTGATATGCAGATAGCTATGAAAGAAATCTGAAAACATTCATGCCCCCTTCTTACAAACACATAATACACTTTAGTTTACTTACACCCACACACTCCTCGAAAGAAACCACAAAAAAATGAACACATTTCAGAACATTTTTACACAAACACACATCCGTGCACTTAGAGGTGCGCACAGTGCTGTACACCCACGTAAAAAAAATTACTTATACATCCTCAATATCTGGACCTAAAATAATCTTCTCCTTATGCAATCTGCATGTTATATAATGCATGGCCTGTCATTATCACAGCGCTCCTTCACGCCCTGCTGTGCCTCTCCACCTACAGCACCACACAGATAGGCAGACACACACACACACACCCTGCACCTTGTGTTGACAGTCATATACTCTACTCTAGCACTCTCACCCACGTTGAGTGTGTGCTCTCAAACAGCCAGCCAGATGAGTGAGAGGGAAAGACAGAGAGGAAGACGGAGAGTGGGTGGGGTGGGGGGACTGAAAGTGAAAGAGACATAGAGGGAAAACTTACATAGTGAAGTGTACATTCATGTGGTGATTACACATTAGCATGATTATATGATTCTGTACATTTGTGTTGTGCACGTATGTGTGATTTTCAGGGCTGCATACTATGTGTTTGCTCGGAGAAAAATTCCCGTCTTTCACCCACAGAAACCCTTTGTGGGTGACGCAGATTAGCAGGTACCTGAGGCTACACCATAACCCCACATAACCTCATTTGTGTAATCATTTTCTTTACCTCCCTGTTCCTCTTCAGAGTCACTCACCAGTTCATTGCGGGATGCATGAGGGATAATAACTTTCATTGTCACTCACAGTCACACCCATGAGCAAACACAGATTTGCATGCCTTGCATGTCATCCTCTGACAGAACAGAAAGGGAGTCAAACCCCTTCTAAAAACCTGATTCAGTTAAAAAGAGCAGTTCACGTAATTTTTAAATTGACTGAACTGACAAATCAAGTAATATGTGCACATCTGCTGTGTGTCAGCACAGGGATACAGAGCTCCACATCCACAATTAAGTTGCACTACTGCAAACCATTTAAGAAACAGTTACTAACCAAATGGTATTGCACAAATTTCTTTTTTTTTTTTTTTTGGGTGTGTGCTGATCATGAAGTAGTTCTGCATTTATAGCATTTTTGCATCAGTCAAGGGGACCTAGATGGCCACTGTTCCCAGATCAGCACTCTCACAGTTGGAAGGGTATGAGAATTGGCTTGGGAGCTCAGCTGAGGAGCCAGGAGGGTGATGAATAATCCCAAACAGAGGCAGGTGTTTGAATACAGTTGACACCGTGCCAGACTACTTTAAGGCGACAGACACACCTGTCGGCCGGGGTGTCCCGTGAGAGGAAAGTGCAGGAAGTGATATTTCATATGATGCATTTACATTCAGATCTACTTATGTGTGAAGATATGTGTGTGAATGTGCATGTTTGTTCGAATGCAAACATGCGTATGCAATCTGTCAGTTATCCAAGTCTTTTCCTCGCTTTGTGTTCTTACAGATCGTTTTCTTTGGCCTTGACTTTCTAACCCTTGCGTATGATCAAGCAGTATGTTCTCCTCCTCCTCCACACTTCATCTACAATAGGGGTCAACGACCTTTCAACCCTGCCACCCACTACTTACACCCACAGTTTTTCAGCCAGGGCTGTCTTTCTGCTTGCTGGAGCCCATGCAAGTAATTCTGCTGCCTTGTACAGACAGACCCAGCATGGACAAACACAACATACTGCACGGTATCGCTATCACTGTACAGTGTAGCATCAGAGACATCCTGTTGCCTATAGCATCAATAGTGTCTTGATATCTTGTCCTGAAGTTGGATGTGCATTACCTTCTTCCTTTGCAGCGCTTTCCTATTCATTGTGTTTCCTTTTTTTGTATTCTGCACAACATTAAAATCACTCAGCAAAACAGCTTTCAGTAATTTAATTTGACTTATATTTATGTAATTATTAGCAGCGATTATCAAATAGCTGAGTGATAAAGGTTCTCTCTCAAGTGGAACTGGGACTCTCCCTATTTTCATTTTGAAAACAAGCATTAAGCCCACTCATTCCTATTTCAATATAATTTTCAGCACCCTCTATAACAAACAGCATCAGCGATGTGTTGAGTAAATGGCTGTGGCTGCGTGTGACTGGGCAGCAGATTTGGTGTGGGAGGGGTTGTAGAGCAATAGCAATAACGGCAGTGTATAGCAATGTTGCCTTGAATACTGCCAGTGATAAAGGTACTCCAGACAGTATCTGTGAATCCAGTCTAGACAGACTCTCTGAAAATGAATGGCACTTGAGCTACCATGGCCAGACCTGACCATGCTCTCTCCATGGAGATGCCATCACTATGTTTGCTTACAGCTTGCTGACATTTTGCTACTAAACCAGAGAACCAACAGAAACCCCGTTTGACTGACAGTCGCCAGGGGACAGTGCCAAAAGCAACAAATCTTTGGAATGAAAAGTAATCCCCCACCTCTTTCACACACACACTCTTGTCCTTGGTCTTTCAAGCTGTTTCTACCCCATCAGACTTTGTCTCGCTCTCTGAGTTTCTCTCTCTCCCTCGCTCTTTCTTTCCCCTCTCTTCTACCATCCACCCCCCTTTTAAGCTACTGATCTCATAGCGTGAGAGTACTACTCGCAGGACCTGAGTCGGCTAATCATGTCACAGACTAGTGAGATGGACTGCTACCTGTGAGCCAGTGAAGCTGAGCAAGTTAAAAGTTAGAAAACAAATTTAGAAAAAAAAAGAAAGCTGCAAGAATAGAAATACAAAAGCATGACTGTGCATCAGCACTATGTGACATCACTGCAGTTGCATAAGAATTTCTGTCACCTAACTAGTAGTTTTTTTTTTTTTTTAAGCTTTCGTGATGCATACAATGCCCGCAAATTGAAACCAAAGTCAGCTCTTTGTGGTTGAAAATACATCTGGTGCAGATGCCGCATATTATCAGACTGAGATAATGGAAATGTGCAAAAATGAAACTCATCAGTAAACACTGAAATGTCAATGAATGACAACAACATAACACCCGCCTTAGAAAATGTCAGCCCAAGGTTTGCAGAATACCTGTTAACTGTTCCATTTGTTCTCTGCTGACCTCGGGGTACACACAGACATGTGCAGTACATGTCTGTGTGTACAGGAGCAGAGAACGAGAGACAGAGGAACACTGCAGTAGTCTGCTGTGGTCAAAGGAAGAGGAGAACGAGGTGGAGGAATTTTTGCTTCTGCTGACTGGCTGACCTGCATGTAATTAGTCAAGTCATATTTTTAACTGATATTGCGTAAAAGCCAGCTTAAGGAGCCATAGCTGCCCTATTTATACCCTAGGGGCTAATGGCCTGTACCACCACACAGGGGGATTTCCTCACAGAACTATACTAAGCCTGCCTTAGGCCGTACCAGTTAGGATTCACAGGGATTAACCCAGCAATACATTACAGGCGTCACCCTCTAGTCTGCATCACACACTCTGTTCTACTCTCTTCTGATCAGGTCTTTTCTTGCAGGGTTTAGCCTACTCTGTTTACAAATCAGATTTTTAGAAGGTGGTATGTTCTGTTTGCTGCACTTACCACACACACTGTTGATCTTATTCTTAATCAAAATCAGCAGATGTTTTTATTCATTCGGGCCACAGGAAGATGTGCAAATCTGTCATGAGTTTGCACAGAGAATAAGTTTTAGCATGAGTCTTGGCATGCATGTTTATGTTTCTGTGTACAGGCAGCATACCTTGTGTGTGTATATGTGGGTGTTAATAGTAACTCCTGAGCCATAAGCCCATCCTCATTGTGGTTGAGCCTGCTGCGGGCAGGGCTGCTGGCTCATCCTGCTGAAGAATGGGTCAGGGCCCTGAAGGCTGACCTGGCCTTTTGCCCATTAAGCTATCTCCCGTATCACCCTGTCCTTTTATCAGCTTAGCCCGGCTCCTTGTGGAGTAAGCCACCACACAAGGCTAGTAGTACTCCCCTCCTCCCTTCGCCCCCTCCCTCCATCACTCCACCACTCCAAGTCTCCCTCTAGGACTTAAGTTATCTATCTATCTGTCTATCTATCTGTCTATCTATCTATCTATCTATCTATCTATCTATCTATCTATCTATCTATCTATCTATCTATCTATCCATACATACATATATACATATATACATATATACATACATATATCTCCCTATCTATATGCTGTGCCCTCTACCCCCCTCTTCCCCCTCCCCTCCACTCTCCTCTACTCTCTCCTCTGTTCAGATCTGTTACATTCAGCAACAAATTTCTGCTGCATCAGACGTCCATCATAGATCCCCCTCTCAGCCTGAAACGTGATCAGACACCCAATACGAGGCTACACATGAGGGAGGGTAAAAAAATAAATAAATAAAAAGCAAAATGGCTTTTTGGTTAAAAGAAAAGAAAAAAAAGGACCAGAGGCTCAGATACAAAATCTTGTTCAGTGTTCAGTAAAATCTGTTGATTATTCTAAAATCCCACATGAGAAAGTCTTTGACTCCTGTTGCTACTTAGTACTTTCACCACTATGATTTTTTTTGGGTGTAGTCTGACTCATCTGACCTTTCTTGTCTAGGCCTGCCCCTGTGTGTGTGTGTGTGTGTGTGTGTTTGTGTGTGTGCGTGTGTGCGTGCGTGCGTGTGTGTGTGTGTGTGTGTAAGAGATGGACAGATTAGTGCAATGCCAGGTAGAGAGAGAGACAGCAACATCTAGAAGAAATGAAAAAAAGAGTGTACACCAAATGCCTCCGTGGTGCCATAAATGATTGACAGCACAGTATGACTCCATGGTGTGTTTGCTCTTGTTGATGTTTGTCTGTGTGTATGGATTCAATATGCTAAATACCAAAGTGTGCAAAGTGTGTTGTGCATAAGTAGAGCACAACAGTCATTTCTATATCTCCACACTGTAGTATGTACCCTTCATGAACCCGGTTCTTGCTCTGTTTCCCTCTCTTTCACTATGACTGCACTGTTAAATCAAAATGTATATTAAACACAGAGTAGTGTCATAATTTATATTTTGGATTTAGTACAATTATATGTTAGTTCTAAATACTGATGAAAGGGCAGAGGTGATCATCTGAGAACAGTAATTATTTGGGTTGCTTTCATACTTTTTATACTTTAATATAGAAAGTATGATTTCTCACTAACTTGCTGACCTTAAGATTTAATGGTATTATTTAAAAAATGTGTTATTTATGTGGGAAGTTATCTTGTGTAATCATGTGTTGGACAGTTTAATTTAAATTGCCAAGCCAACTCTAACACCTCATGAGACACGGGCTGCTTTGTGTAATATAATCATAGAAACATGTTTGTAGAGGCAACTTTGTTTTTACATGCTGCGAGTTGTACAGTTAAATTAGTTATCAAGGTTTTTAAATACTGAAAAGAAAAGAAAAACAATAATTACAGTAAAATTAACAATTACCTGTTTGTAAGCTAGTTTTCATAAATAAGTAAGAAACCTGCAATTCTTGGCCTATTGATCCTTTTTTTAAAATTGGATATAATTAATGCAATTATGAACAGATGGATTTTTCATTATTTCATATTATCCTTAAGATTGTTTTATAATTTATTTATAGCTCAACAATTAGATTTTGTTGTTTTGTCTGACAAGATTGAATGTTTATTGAAATTCCATTACAGTGTGGACTTGCTATCAAAATAACAAATCCCACATTTTTATTTTTATTTAATTTTGATCCAAAAACCTAATATATATATATATATATATATATATAGTATCTTTAATTGTGATACTTATAATGAACCCACACAAATACAACAAATAACAGAGCAGACAGCGCCTGTGCCCACACAACCTCAGTGTCTCAGCGCACATAATCTTAAAACAGCATTCACTTTAAAAAATAAGAGTAATCTTTTCCTAAATGTCAGAGGAGACTTTCTTGGCAATAGTCACCTCACTGTGAGAATGTTTCAATGTGGCCTTCAAGCTGATGTGTCTGCACACCTACAGGGCTCATTAGTTTTCCATTGCATTGAGGTTGAGAAGTTAGACAAGGTTAACCTCTAATTTACTGTTGGTGGATATGAGTCTGCATTTTGCTGCGTGTTCGAAAGAGTGGATAAATTGCTTGTAGATATATGAAGGAAAATAAAGATTGATTTTTACAATTAGCCACCAATGACAATTAGATTGTTTCATTAAATCCAATTTCTCTCTGTGCTCCAATTTACGTTCTCATTCCGGTATTGCATTTCTGTGCTGATAATTAACATAAGCTTGTTTGAATTGAGGTTTGGCCCTGTTTCTTTGACAAGGAGCCGACAGGGTTGTTTGCAAAGCATTGCATTTTCAACCATGGGTGTGTTTATTATTTTGTAAAATGTTTCTATACTGACAGGTTTCTGACTTCTTGACGTAAATGAACTTCATGCTCTCACCAATTCAGTCGTAATAAGCCATACCAGCCATACCAACACACTTCACTTACACTGACTGAATCATTGAAGCAAATCATTCAGAGCTCTCCTGCAGTGCTCCTGTTAGCGTATGAGCCTGTGAGTGTGTGTGTATGTGTGCATATGAATATGAAGTCAAATCAAATTTATTCATAAAAGCTCTTTTAACAAGCAGGTTCATCACAAAGTGCTTTGATGAGAACAAAGGGCACAAATTCAGATGAAAACTACAGATAAACAAAAAGCAAGAATCGTGTGTGTGTGTGTGTGTGTGTGTGTGTGTGTGTGTGTGTGTGTGTGTGTGTGTGTGTGTGTATGTATGTGTGTGTTTGCTTGATGGATGTGAGGTTTAGTTTTGAGTCAGAGGCACCAGCAAAAGCCTAAGTCTGAGAGTGTGTGTAGGATGAGCCTCCTACCACGTCCCTCCCTGTATCTCATCAACTGTCTCTCTGCCTCCCCTCCATCCTTCCCTTCCTTTTATGTGCCAACATGTCTTCTACAAATGTTCACCAGAAACATACATTAATGATTTGACTACTGACTAACTGGTTGATTAATGACCTTTCATGTTAGAGGACACATTTAACCAGTGAAATGTACGTGAAAAGCATAACATCAGACAGTACAAAGGCAGCATATAGTCACATATATATAATTTGTATTTGCTGCATCCTTGACTGTATGTGTGTGTGTTTGTGTGTGCATAACATATATATGTGTGTGTATGCATATTTGTATCCCTCACAGTGATTAAAGCAAGTGGGCGGCAGCAGCAACTGGTCTGCCTGTGTGGCTCTGCATAGCAGACATGTTTCTCACTGCTAGATATTACTCATTTCCTCAGCCCTTTGCACACACAAGCGCACACACACACACACACACACACACTCTTGACACACACACACTCACTCACATACACAACAGACACAGAGACGGATAGCGGGCTCTCAGTTCTTTCCCTCAGTTTGGTGGGCTTGCTGGTGTTATTTCATGCGTAGAGAGATCAGAGGCAGTGTGTAGCTGGAGGCTGCTGATACCTGCGGGTGTTGTAACTGGCGGTGGTTCTGTGGAGGAGCAGTGTAGCACAGTGAGGAGCTGAGGAGTGGGTTGACCCTCTGGGAGGACTCGAATATGAATGACTGCCAACACTGGGACGTCTGCTCTGCCCGCGCTAAGGTCAGTCTAACATCACATCACAACAAGTACCAGCTCCATCAACCTGTCTGTCTGCTCCCACATTCTCTAACTGCTCTTTTAGATCAGGAGTCCAGTAAGAGCTGCTTTTGACTGCTTTTCTGTTTCAGTTAGCACTGCTGGACTATCACTTTGTGTTCCTTTGATCGCAAAATAGGCGAAACTAGATTCTGTAGTTGTTTTTCTGAGGTTTGCAGTCATGAGACGGTTCTCCTGAAACGCATGCAGAGAAAAGGCGGGATGAGATGGAGAAGTGCAAACAGCTATGTCAAATTTGACAAGTACATGAGAGCAAGTTGAAGATTACAAGCATTTTAGATTTTAACATAAAAAGATTAACACAACTGTTTCAGTTTGTTTTGATCAGTTTTAAAAAAAATGAAAGGAACTTTTAAAATAAAACGTATTTAAATTTGCACAGAAAACCAAAAGGCTTGAGGAGTATTTCATTGGAAGGAACGTGTAACTATGTAATTATTACTGTGATCTGCTGGTTTTGATATATTTAAATGTTTCGACCACAGTAGCTCCAGATAAACTCCAGCTCTCTGTGCATGTCTGCACCGTGTAGGAGTGTTCTGTTAGAAGACATTTCTCTGCAAACTCCTCCACATGCACAATTGTGTTCTTTGTTTTCTACTTTTTTGGCAAGTTTATATTAGGTCTGTTTTGACAACCTTTTTCATGAGGGCTGTCAAATTGACAAAGGTGTAAGAGTCATTTCAGGACAAAAACTGAAACCAGATTTTATTAATTTAAGAAATCTGTATTCTAGGCAATTGCAGAACAAGGCACACTGTAGAGATCTTTAGCCAAAAACAAAAAAATGATAAGTTAGACAAACTGAGACCTTTTGAATACTGTGTAACTTGTGTAAGGTATTGTTTTTGCTACTCTTCTTTTTCTATAGTAGAAAATTGTAGTTTATTCTTTCTACTTAGTCAATAAATGGCTTAATTGTTCAGGTGCTGATATTATGCTACTTTTCTAATACTAAGTAGTTGTCACATTTAGATGAATAAGATTGTGATAATTAATTTGATAAAAAATGGATTATTCTAGAAAGAATATTGACAGAAAATAATTTACGGTATGTATGGATTATACAAGGGCTGACTTATTTGTTGATACCGTCTGAAGGCCTCATATCTCCCGAATATCAAGTTTCATAAATCCCGGGTCAAAGGTTTTTTTCAGCCGACAGAAAGTCATGTTGTCTTTCAGCTGAACTGAAAATATATCACTAAAACTGGACTTAAAATGGTTCACAGCGTAACAGCAACATGTTATTTTACCTAAGAACTCCTGATAACAATTGTTCATTATAAGCATTTCACATGTGCTACTCCATCAGACCCGTCCTGTCAGGGTGTGTCAGTGTCAGGACAATGAATCCCCCTCCTCTCACCAGCCAGTTTTCAGTTTTCCACTCAGATGCACAAACAGCTTGCTCCACTCTAACACTTATTCTGTTTTTGGACCAAGTCACTTGATGAGCAACAGTTTACCCACCTCTCCATGGAGTATCCCCATCTAACCTCTCTAACCGACTGGATGTGTGTGTGGACACAGTTGCCATGGTGACAGTGTGGCGGATGGTGAGACGGCAGGGAGTTGGTAGGCTGTTGAGACAGACTTGCGGGTGAGTGCGGGGCTGAGTGGCAGCATGGTGCTGTGGTGTTGTGGCGGCGGAGTAGCGATGGTGGTGGCAGTGATGGTGGAGGGAACAGCTGGGCTGGCACTGCGGCAGCCATCACTTCAAAAGAGCCCATTTAAACGTTTGGAGAAGAATTAGTAGAGCTCCCCCGCACTTCTCACTGAATGAAACAGGGCTGCAAAATCTCTGACACATTCGAGGACTCAAACACAAACACACACGCACACAAAGACCTAAACAAATAAACATTTTCACACATTTCTTCCCAAAAAAAAAAAGAAAAAATATACAGTTACACATAGACAAACATGGCTTACATGCCTGTACACACACAAATAGTCACACACACACTTTCCCACACCCCTGCTGTGACACATAATTAATATGCAAAGACCCATATCCTGTATCCACAACAACTGGTGGTAATATCAACAGTGTTTCTGTCAGCTTTTGGGTGGGTGGTGACCAGCTTTGCCTATCACTGGGGGAGTAAGTACAGCCGCCTGAGGGAGTATTTGTGTGTCTGTTGCTGTCCGTGTGTGTGTGTGTGTGTGTGTATGTGTCTGAAAAAGAAGGGGTGGGGGGTGCTCGTAGTAAGCTTATATAGAATACAGAGAACACCCGGGGGTGTCGTGGGGGTGGTTCATGAAAGTGGTACAAAAACATATCTACATATTCCAATCATCCCCTGAGAGTCGGAGATGAAAACCCTCCTGCTGTGAGCGCTCTGTGTGTGTGTGTGTGTTTTTTTACACACACATACTGCACTGCCTCTGAACTTCACTGGCTACAAAATGTATTTTTAGCCCACACGTGGGAGTAATGTGTTTGAATGAAACGAGTAAGTTGGGTAGTTTCAGTCCCACCGCAGTGCACATAGGTAATGACTAATTAGCGACAGCTATCAGGAAGCTAATAGTTTCTAACCTTTTTAAAGGAGTTTGGAAGAAGGAGTCACTGGCTGATTATCTCCATCTGTCTGATACAGCTGAATGTTTGTTTGCATGTCTGCCCAGACTGACAGCTAAGCCTTGACTACAACTAATGCCAGGACCTGACAGATTGTACTTTTTAAATATTCACAGTTAATCTTGCTTACTTCTTTTTCTGTCCCCTCCCTTCTTTTTACCCACCTTATCTCTGTGTCTGTCCTTTTCCATCCTCTCTCTTAAGGTGAGTGGTGCTTCAGTACAAAACAATCGACAGTGATCTGACAGTGATGCTGTGTAGCAGCCTTCCCCTCTGTATGCGCCCCTCGTTCTCCCGTAAGGCCCATGTGACCTAGCCTACACCCACACACAGGGGGCCCCCACTGCCGCTGGAGCCCACCCATGAATCCCAGCCCCGAGCGCGGCAAAGAGTGCCTCCCTCCCAAGAAGAGGGAGTCTCGGCAAGGATCGGCAGAACACCACAGCACTTTGGACGACTTTAAACCCCCTGTGCCACTCCGAAGTCGGTCCAGCACAGGGAGAGGGGAGGGAGGCAGGGAGGCTAGTGACAGGGACCGAGCTCTGACTAACCCAAACCCCCATCTCCTCCACACTCCTCCACCCCTTCCTGCTCCCGCACCATGCCTCCCCCTAACCTTACCATGGCCCCTGAGCTACCCTCCTTCTGTCTCTCTTCCCCTTTTCTCAGGGCAGGTCAACGAGAGGAGGGGCTCAGGGTCTCCCTCATGGAGAGATGATCCTCTCTCCTCAACCCTGCCCCACACCTCTAGGTGGCTTAGAGGGGAGGGTTCCCTCTCCTTGCCACCTTCCTCCTCTACTTCCTCCTTTAAGACTCCCTTCCCAGCTGATAGAGAGATGTGGTACGTCAGCAGTGGCCGGCGTGACTACAGCGCCTCTCTCTTCTCCCCATCTTACTTGTTTAGCCAACAATCTCTCTACCCCCAAGACCCAAGCTTAGCTGAAGCCAGACATAGGTACCTGGGCAAGAGGCCCAATGGCCTGGATGGGCCAGGCAGCAGGACTGTCTCAGCCTCCAGGCCTCTGCTCACAGGAGAATATGGGAATGAAAGCAGCAGAGCTAGGCTGAACATCAGTCCACACAGCTCCCATACCAATGGTGGACGGAGACAGCAGGAGGATCTAACACCCCGTGTCCATTCTGGAGGGCTATTTTTGTCAGACTCTCAAGCTCAGGAGGGCCCTGGGCCACATTCCTCACTGCAGGACAGACATCTGCATGGGATAGTAAAGACTGGGTCAAATTTACTCTCCACCAGTCCCCATCCCCTTGGACCAGATCCCAGGGCAGGTAGAGGGGGACTACTGGACCCCATAGGGCCCACACCAGCTGAAGCCCAGATCTACTACTCCTTGGGATCGGTGTGCCACCCCAGCTCTCAGCCCTACTCACACTATAACCCCTCAGGAACACCTCTGTACAGCCTGCACAGGGAGCCAGGCCCCAGGCAGCACAATCTAAGGAACTCACCTCACTCACCCCCGGGTCTGCCTAACAGTGATGGCAGGTCACATAGAGACCGGGAAAGAGACCAAGAAAGAGACAAAGTCCTAAATAGGGACAGGGAGCGAGGTAAAGACAGAGACAAAGAGAAGCACCTACAACTTGACAAAGACCAAGACAGAGACAGTGAGCGCGAGAGACGACGGGACAGAGAAAGAGATAGAGGGAGAGAATTATCTCCTTGCCATCTTCACACCTCACCCCAGGCCCCTCACCCATCTCCCCCTGCGCTCCTACCTCACTTCACCAAGGGTTCTCTGATTGAGTTGGCCAGTGGGCAGTTGAAGCGGGTGGAGGACCTGCAGACCGAGGACTTCCTGAGGAGTGCAGACACCTCCTCAGAGTTCCACCTCAGCACCTGCACTGTGCTGGTGATTTCCCCCAGCAGTACACAGGGCTTCAGTCACCTGCAGGTCCACCTCACAGACCGCAACACTCAGGTCAGATTTCTCTTTAGATATATGCTTCAGCTTATACTTGACTAAATTACATTACAGCATAATCGCAGATAATTTAATGAATAACTGTATGTCAAGATGAGTGTTGATGCAAATCAGTAACACGTAAGGTTGTAGTTTCCTTCACAGGTGAAAACATTCTTGATCAGTTTAATTTCTGGCACATATTATTAGACACCAAAGTCAGACTGTGATGATAACAAGTGACAGACATGAAAGGCTTCTTGGCTGAGTGTATAACAATGTTGTGGTTTTGTGTAGGAGTTACTGAAGGTCTTGGTGGAGTATCCGTTCTTTGTGCAGGACCAAGGCTGGTCTTCTTGCTGCCCCCAGAAAACTGCACAGCTGTATGGCCTGCCCTGCCGCCAGCTCATGGAGGGGGATGTCTGCCTGGCTCTCACCCCCACTCCCACTCAAACCCACCGGACACACACGCGTACCAGCTCCAGGGCCCATCGCACGCAACACCCCTCCAGAGCTACAGGAGAGTCCAGCAGCTCACACAGGGAGGAGATGCCACCACCACCTCCTCCTCCCCCTCTTCCTCACCACCCACCTCCTACTGCGCCAGCCCCTCCACGCACTCTGGCTGCAGAGCCTCCCACTCAGGAGCAGCCACGTCCACGCAAACGGCGCTGGTCTGCCCCAGACACCCGTCCCTCAACCGGAACTGATGAAAGCCTCCTGGATTTACCTCATGGCTCCAAGCTAATGAAGTGGCAGTAGAAACTTGCACATGCATACATAAACATGCATACATATACACACACATATACATATACATGAGCACATACACACCCTCCTTGTCTCTGTTGCACCCACCAAGACAAACAATGGAGAGACCTCAAGGCAGGGTTGCAGGGAAGGAAAAAAAAAAACAATAGAAAACGCAATTTACGGGTGTCCACACTGCAGGAGCAGCAGCTGAAGGATCTGTGGATGGCTCCTTACAGACACACTGAAGACGTTTAGTGAGACAATCAAGCACTTGTCTGTGTTCACTCTGTTTTTGTAATGGTTGTCCCACACACTTACTTACTGACAGTGTTTTCTGCAGGGTATCGACTTTCAATCAGTGTTATGAAAGTAAACGCTATTGAAGAAGTGCAGATATACAGTATATGAACAAAAATTGACTATATATATTACAGATGTTATATACAGTAAATATGCTAAACAGATTTAATGCAATTTCTCTGTCAATTTCGCAATGCATTTTTCTTTGTCTTTTTTCTTTTTCTTTCTTCTTTCTTTCTTTCTTTTTTTTTTAATTTTCTTGCTTCTGAGCCGATGTCTATGTGTCGGCCTGGGCAGGCAAGGTGAATGTATGAGCAACTCTTCGCCTTTTTTATTCTCATCACTGGGAGTCATTTCAAACAATTGTTCGTCAAGGCATTACCCTCCAATATGTTCTTAACATTATCTCTGAGAACGGGAGAACACTAATGAAAACTGCGTAACAGACAATCCCACCCACACAGACAGGTCTGTGCCACATCGCCTTGACACTCATGGTGTTTTTCCATTAAAAACTGAATGATGGAAAAAGTAGACAGTGCAGTATGGCTGAGGAGTAATGGTGCTAATAACACGTTGGAACATGATGCTTTGTGAATACTCTTGACCCCTGTGTACTGTACGCTTCTGTTCCCATCTCATTTTTTTATGTACTGTATATGTTTGAGGGCAGGGAAAATAATGAAAGTATTTTAAACTCAGATACGGGTATCTCCTCTGATTCAGCACACTCTCTCACTTTAGTTTTTGAGTTTGTTTTTTTTTTTTATTTTCAAAAAGAAAAACTTACCTGTTGATTTTTCTTTTTAAATGTTATAGCTACAAAAATATATGTATATTTTTTAAAAATTGTGAATCTGTTATATGATGTTCGCTAGAAATAAAGGAAAAAAGCTTTATAGATTTAATTACAAGTGTCAGTTTATTCCCTGGATGTGTTGTAAAGTACTATACACTTAAATTATCATTTAATACAAGTGATGAATGTGGGATTAGGATTTTTTAAAAAAGCAGGAAAAACTTTTACATTGACAATATGCTATCAACATGTTTTATTGCTTTGAACAAGATATTTCCTTTAACAATAGCTGATAACTCTTGCCAGTCTAGCTGCATGGTGCACCGGGAAAAAAAAAAATCAATATAAGGTAAAAATAAAGAACCTTGCTTTGAATTTTTCTTCTTGCATTGCAGATAGGTTTACATTGCAGCACATCCATAATTTTGTCTTCATATATGCATCTTCACTGATGATATTCTGTATCTTTTGCTCTGCCCTTAGGAAATCTTTCCTGGTGATGACCTGAAAGGGATAAAGCTTCAGCAACCTTATTTGTATATTGTTCATGGCTGCCGTGGAGCAGGGTGGTTTTTCGCAGTCTTCCTACATCCTCTCACCCTCTGTCTTGGAGCTGGGAGCCGAATGCTTCTCCTCAGTTTCTCCCAAGTTGAACCTCTGCAGAAGTTCCACTGCAAACAGTGGCACCACCTGGCCAACAGAACACAGTATAGTACACAGTATTAGTATGCTTATGAGGACCTCTACTGGTGATTGAAAACCCCTGTACTCCAACTGATGGAGCAGCCAAGCTGGAATTATAAGGTTATATTTGGACACATCAAAGAGTTGACTTTGAATCAAACCTTTGACAGTAAATTACACCAGAGAAATAAGGAGAATTTTGGGTTAATGTGAATGTGTGCAAAACACACACATTTTTCTGGTGCAGTCCCGCAAAAACTGTAACTGTGATTTGTGCCTCCCAACAAGGACAGAAGAACCTGTATCTGAGAAAGAGCTAATTTGGCCTCCAGATGTTATGTGATAAAATAGAATTTTTAAAGCATTTTTAAACTGAATCCTTGATTTACAGGGCAAATATCTAATCAAAATTTGACCTACGACACCTTTTCTACAACAAAAAATGGAAACAATCTGCATTCAGATTAAATGTGCAAGAGTAGACAGCATGAAAACAGAGAGGTGAATGATTCTTGGATCTTTTCCAACAAAATCACGACTGACCTGTGCCATGATCAGCTTCCTGCTTTTCGGTACATTAGGATCTGGATACTCCTCTCCAAAGCAGAGCTCAATCTCATAAGAAGGTGTAGGTCCCTTCCCCTGTAAACAGCTCTGAAGCTCTGCACAGACATAAATTGGAATATTCATATTCATCCCATAAACACGCTGCCTCTCTGCATAGAGCAATAATGTGACATTTGTTATTTGTTTTTTCTTGCAATGATCCCAGCCAATCTGTCTCTCTTTGAATAAATCATGTTCTGTTCCATCAAGATTTATAGGACTAACTGATGGCTAATGAATTCTGTTAAAGTATATATGTGCTGCCTTACCACCGACAAATGTGGGTATGTCAAGCAGTTTGAAGGTCTTTTCTCGTTCCAGTTTGTTGGGACGGTCAGTGTGTTGAGCCATGGGACCACTCCAGTACACTCTGCCCTGGCAGAAACGCTTGATGAACACCCCATCTGGGGCCACCCATAATAGCACACCCCTTTCCAGGTGAGAAAGAAGGCAATTCATTGCTTCAGCCATGCATGACGGTAGGGATACGGAGCCCGGGGAAGGAAATGAGAGCTGCTGGGCGGAGCAGGGTCCGTAGATCCGTTCATTTCCCAAAGGAACACGACCCTGCAGGATGAAACACCCATCTGGGCTCCTGGTGGTCACTTTCATCACTTTCTGACCCTGGTACAACAACATCACCTGCATACGAAAGTCTACGCACACACACCCACACACACAGACACACACACACACAGAAAATGTAAGGCCCTGCAGTACAAAGACTAGTAACATGTTCCGCTGGTTTTTTTTGTTTTGTTTTTTTTTGTGTGTAGAGTCCCATGAACTTTCTTACCTGATATAGGAAGTGCAGGACTGAGGAAGGTAATAACATTTGGAGTTTTTTTCCCTGTTAATTCACAGTACATGTGCTCCCTCATCAGATCCTCTAAAGCAGAATAGAGACATGATTTACTCAGTACATTCTCAATACTTAGGTCCCATTTTAGCAAAGGGTCAATTACCATTTGCTCACTGGTTCCATATAGGCCCCCTATGTCTGCCCATAGAAGTAGGGCCCTCGAAAAGAAAAATTGCTATGCCCTGAAAGCTATAGTGATTGGTGAGTGCTTTTTCACTGGATCAACCAGACACCAACAACTAGTCTACAACCATTCTAAGAACTGACCTGTCAATACCCAAACCAGAGTCTACAGCCATGCTAGCAGCTCTGTGACTAGTGGTGCTTTGAGCAAAAGGCTAAATTCAGGATGCTAACATGGTCAAAATGACATCCAAACATGGTTTTCCATAACCATTTTATAGTGCAGTATCGGTTTGTGTGTGCAACACTTACCAGACAATGATTTTTCTTCCTCTTTATGTGCTTGAAATGATTCATTTTGAAAATGAAGCTGCGGAAATAGAAAACAAAATTAGGTAACTCTGCACGAGGTTTGTTTTTTTTAAAGGATTAGATCAATTTCTTTATGAAATCAAACCAGATAAAACTTATTTTTCTCACATCCCAAAAGCAGGGTTTTCTGCTGAAAAAAAAACCATGGTTCTTTCTTCTGTATGTACAATTTGAAAATTTCTGAGTTTGGTGAATCATAGTGGGAGTATCAAAAGACAAACATGACCTGGGGAAATTAAGACAAAAGGGTATTCACCTTGCTTCTCATTCTTCTATAAATACAAAAATCTGAATTTCATTTAAAAACAGTGAGAAACTAGAAATAATGATCCCTATTTATAACAAACGGCACCCACACTGTGTTCTTTGCCCAAGGTAACTTTTGTCTGTTGGACAATTATGTCAACTGTAAGTACATAAGTAAGTGAGTACATAACCCACTGTCAGATTGTCAGGAAGTGGTACATTTTGTCAATTTAGAGCTCATTTGTTCTGTGTTTAGCTTACCTGTTCGTCCAGAAAACCAGGGCTCTTTGGAGACTTATTACCATGGATAATCACTTGATTCTTTATCTGGGGAGACTCTGAGGAGAGAAACAAGTGATTTTTTTTTTGCTTCTAATTCCCTCTTGTCATGGCTTAGTTTAAATATAATACCAATGCTCAACAGCTAACTAAAAAGATGACTGGGAAAAGGAAAAGAAACATTTTGTTTGGTTTTACCTGCTGGTCTGGCTGGCACATTGTCATGCTGGATGCGATAGACTTTATATGGTTCGGTGATGTCCAGCTGGTTGCGTTCAGGGACCTCCTGGAAGTCTGTGCTCTTGTTGAGTGCACAGCGGAGACGGGTCTTCCACATCGTAGGGTCGGCTTTATCCCTTCCCTCCCTGTATTTGCCCTTATACACAGCCCATGCCTGTATGTAAAAATTGAAATATTAGATATTTATAAATAAATAAATAATTTGGAAAAAAAACATACTTAAATGAAAAAATGAACTAATGGTTAAATATAAGATAAGATAAGATAAACCTTTAATAGTCCCACAATGGGGAAATTACACTGTTACAGCAGCAAAGAGAAGATTCATTATTCATTCATTATGTATTTCAGCATTTACAATTCATTGATGATAAGTGTTATTTTCTTGTATTTCTTGTATTTTCTTGTGGAACGTATATGTTCTGTTATTAATTATCTTTAACTAAATCCATCAAGAGTGTTGTGAAAGAAGCAAACTCAATGCACGCTATAAAAAGATTATCATTTATTTCAACTTAAAAACATAAATCACCAGTGTCTCTGCCTTAAAACTGTTGGTTTATTTAATTGTTTAGATTGTTTATTAGCATTAGTGACTCACTGAATTAACTTGAGGAAAATAAGATAAGCTCAAAATGTTGAGGTCTGCCAGCAATTGTTCACAGCTTTTGTAAACATTTACAAAACAGCTAGAGCTTTTGCTGTGAAATTGGCTGCCACATTCATGCCAGTATGTGTGATGAGTCATGTTATGTTTTTTCATCTGTGGACATGGCACCTTACAAATAAGACACATTTGAGGCTGAACTGGGTACGTGTCTTCAGGTCTCTTTAAACTGAATGTGATGACTATAGTGAATATAAGTCAGTCATTTGATGAGTTGTCAACTCATCATTTTTAGGTCATAAAACTTAAACTAATACTTTTAAGTATTAGTTTGAAAAGGTCTAACTGCGATGCCTTGAAAATTCACAATATGTTGAAATGGACAAATTTTTGATTTATATTTAAGTAATGATAAAACACAAAATGAACTTATTACATTGACTCTGAAATTTTTAAAGTAAATTAAATACTGAACCTCTTTCTGTGCTTGAAACAGGAAAGTTACAAAGACTTCTCTTAGTGAAATAAGTGAAGTAATTCTCTGTAATGCATAACTGTTAGACCAGTAGCCAACACTTATGCAACACAGTCTTGCAACTAGGAGGTAACTCTCTCTTAATAGGCAAAACTATTTTAGTTTACAGTACATTATGTATAGTGGGGTCTAGAACGATGTGACCATTAGTCAAGATACTTCTATTTTGCATTTGATTCAAATGTAATACAAATTTTTTCTTTACAAATATATTATTTTTATTATATATTATTATTATAAGCTTAACAACTTCAGTGAACAGCTGAATCTTTGAAAACTGAACATGAATCTTATAATATTTTCTTAGTATTTTTGTATGTCCCCCTTTTTGCTTTCATGACAGCACTTGAGCTGGCATGAACTCCAAAAGTTTAGGTAAAACCTGATGACCCATGTTATCGCAGCATGATGTGATAATTTTCCAACGCGCTTCTTACGACCGTATGACCTTTTTTTTATGACGTTTTGAGGTCATAATAAAATATTACTTTTTTTGGCCGATTTTGACGCCTTACTATACGATGACAATTTTTATGACATTTTGAGGCCAAAAAAATTTTGACTTTTTTTGGCTGATTTTGATGGCTTACTATACTATAACGTTTTTTATGACATTTTGAGGTCAAAATGTTTTTGTCCGATTTTGACGCCTTACTATACTATGACGTTTTTTATGACATTTTGAGACCATAAAAATTTTTTACTTTTTTTGGCCGATTTTGACGCCTTACTATAGTATGACGTTTTTTATGACAAAAAAGTGAAAAAAATTTTTTTGATTTTTTTTTGGCCGTTTTTGACGCCTTACTATACTATGACGTTTTTTATGACATTTTGAGGTGAAAAAAATGTTTGACTTTTTTTGGCCGATTTTGACGCCTTACTATACTATGACGTTTTTTATGACAAAAAAGTCAAAAAATTTTTTTTGACTTTTTTTGTCCGATTTTGACGCCTTACTATACTATGACGTTTTTTATGACATTTTGAGGCGAAAAAATTTTTTGACTTTTTTTGGCCGATTTTGACGCCTTACTATACTATGACGTTTTTTATGACAAAAAAGTCAAAAAAATTTTTTTGACTTTTTTTGTCCGATTTTGACGCCTTACTATACTATGACGTTTTTTATGACATTTTGAGGTGAAAAAAATGTTGACTTTTTTTGTCCGATTTTGACGCCATACTATACTATGACGTATTTTTATGACATTTTGAGGTGAAAAATTTTTTTGACTTTTTTTGGCCAATTTTGACGCCTTACTATACTATGACGTTTTTTATGACAAAAAAGTCAATTTTTTTTTTTTTGACTTTTTTTGGTCGATTTTAACGCCTTACTATACTATGACGTTTTTTATGACATTTTGAGGTGAAAAAATTTTTTGACTTTTTTTGTCCGATTTTGACGCCTTACTATACTATGACGTTTTTTATGACAAAAAAGTCAATTTTTTTTTTTGACTTTTTTTGGTCGATTTTAACGCCTTACTATACTATGACGTTTTTTATTACATTTTGAGGTGAAAATTTTTTTTGACTTTTTTTGTCCGATTTTGACGCCTTACTATACTATGACGTTTTTTATGACATTTTGAGGTGAAAAAATTTTTTGACTTTTTTTTGGCCGATTTTGACGCCTTACTATACTATGACGTTTTTTATGACAAAAAAGTCAAATTTTTTTTTTGACTTTTTTTGGCCGATTTTGACGGCTTACTATACTATGACGTTTTTTATGACAAAAAAGTCAATTTTTTTTTTTTGACTTTTTTTGGTCGATTTTAACGCCTTACTATACTATGACGTTTTTTATGACATTTTGAGGTGAAAAATTTTTTTGACTTTTTTTGTCCGATTTTGACGCCTTACTATACTATGACGTTTTTTATGACAAAAAAGTCAATTTTTTTTTTTTGACTTTTTTTGGCCGATTTTGACGGCTTACTATACTATGACGTTTTTTATGACAAAAAAGTCAATTTTTTTTTTTTGACTTTTTTTGGTCGATTTTAACGCCTTACTATACTATGACGTTTTTTATGACATTTTGAGGTGAAAAATTTTTTTGACTTTTTTTGTCCGATTTTGACGCCTTACTATACTATGACGTTTTTTATGACAAAAAAGTCAAATTTTTTTTTTTGACTTTTTTTGGCCGATTTTGATGGCTTACTATACTATGACGTTTTTTATGACAAAAAAAGTCAATTTTTTTTGTGTGACTTTTTTTGGTCGATTTTAACGCCTTACTATACTATGACGTTTTTTATGACATTTTGAGGTGAAAATTTTTTTTGACTTTTTTTGTCCGATTTTGACGCCTTACTATACTATGATGTTTTTTATGACATTTTGAAGTCAAAAAAAATTTTGACTTTTTTTGGCCGATTTTGACGGCTTACTATACTATGACGTTTTTTATGACAAAAAAGTCAAATTTTTTTTTTTGACTTTTTTTGGTTGATTTTGACGCCTTACTACACTATGACGTTTTTTATGACAAAAAAGTCGAAATTTTTTTTTGACTTTTTTTGTCCGATTTTGACGCCTTACTATACTATGACGTTTTTTATGACATTTTGAAGTCAAAAATTTTTTTGACTTTTTTTGTCCGATTTTGACGCCTTACTATAATATGACGTTTTTTATGACATTTTGAGGTCAAAAAATTTTTTGACTTTCTTTAGCCGATTTTGACGCCTTACTATACGATGACGTTTTTTATGACATTTTGAGGTCAAAAAAAATTTTGACTTCTTTTGGCCGATTTTGACGCCTTACTATACTATGACGTTTTTTATGACATTTTGAGGTGAAAAAAATGTTTGACTTTTTTTGGCCGATTTTGACGCCTTACTATACGATGATGTTTTTTATGACATTTTGAGGTGAAAAATTTTTTTGACTTTTTTTGGCCGATTTTGATGCCTTACTATACTATGACGTTTATTATGACAAAAAAATCGAAATTTTTTTTTGACTTTTTTTGGCCGATTTTGACGCCTTACTATACTATGACGTTTTTTATGACATTTTGAGGTCAAAAATTTTTTTGACTTTTTTTGTCCGATTTTGACGCCTTACTATACTATGACGTTTTTTATGACAAAAAAGTCAAAAAAATTTTTTTGACTTTTTTTGTCCGATTTTGACGCCTTACTATACTATGACGTTTTTTATGACATTTTGAGGTGAAAAATTTTTTTGACTTTTTTTGTCCGATTTTGACGCCTTACTATACTATGACGTTTTTTATGACAAAAAAGTCGAAATTTTTTTTGGACTTTTTTTGGCCGATTTTGACGCCTTACTATACTATGACGTTTTTTATGACATTTTGAGCTCAAAAATTTTTTTGACTTTTTTTGTCCGATTTTGACGCCTTACTATACTATGACGTTTTTTATGACAAAAAAGTCAATTTTTTTTTTTGACTTTTTTTGGCCGATTTTGACGGCTTACTATACTATGACGTTTTTTATGACAAAAAAGTCAATTTTTTTTTTTTGACTTTTTTTGGTCGATTTTAACGCCTTACTATACTATGACGTTTTTTATGACATTTTGAGGTGAAAAATTTTTTTGACTTTTTTTGTCCGATTTTGACGCCTTACTATACTATGACGTTTTTTATGACAAAAAAGTCAAATTTTTTTTTTTGACTTTTTTTGGCCGATTTTGATGGCTTACTATACTATGACGTTTTTTATGACAAAAAAAGTCAATTTTTTTTGTGTGACTTTTTTTGGTCGATTTTAACGCCTTACTATACTATGACGTTTTTTATGACATTTTGAGGTGAAAATTTTTTTTGACTTTTTTTGTCCGATTTTGACGCCTTACTATACTATGATGTTTTTTATGACATTTTGAAGTCAAAAAAAATTTTGACTTTTTTTGGCCGATTTTGACGGCTTACTATACTATGACGTTTTTTATGACAAAAAAGTCAAATTTTTTTTTTTGACTTTTTTTGGTTGATTTTGACGCCTTACTACACTATGACGTTTTTTATGACAAAAAAGTCGAAATTTTTTTTTGACTTTTTTTGTCCGATTTTGACGCCTTACTATACTATGACGTTTTTTATGACATTTTGAAGTCAAAAATTTTTTTGACTTTTTTTGTCCGATTTTGACGCCTTACTATAATATGACGTTTTTTATGACATTTTGAGGTCAAAAAATTTTTTGACTTTCTTTAGCCGATTTTGACGCCTTACTATACGATGACGTTTTTTATGACATTTTGAGGTCAAAAAAAATTTTGACTTCTTTTGGCCGATTTTGACGCCTTACTATACTATGACGTTTTTTATGACATTTTGAGGTGAAAAAAATGTTTGACTTTTTTTGGCCGATTTTGACGCCTTACTATACGATGATGTTTTTTATGACATTTTGAGGTGAAAAATTTTTTTGACTTTTTTTGGCCGATTTTGATGCCTTACTATACTATGACGTTTATTATGACAAAAAAATCGAAATTTTTTTTTGACTTTTTTTGGCCGATTTTGACGCCTTACTATACTATGACGTTTTTTATGACATTTTGAGGTCAAAAATTTTTTTGACTTTTTTTGTCCGATTTTGACGCCTTACTATACTATGACGTTTTTTATGACAAAAAAGTCAAAAAAATTTTTTTGACTTTTTTTGTCCGATTTTGACGCCTTACTATACTATGACGTTTTTTATGACATTTTGAGGTGAAAAATTTTTTTGACTTTTTTTGTCCGATTTTGACGCCTTACTATACTATGACGTTTTTTATGACAAAAAAGTCGAAATTTTTTTTGGACTTTTTTTGGCCGATTTTGACGCCTTACTATACTATGACGTTTTTTATGACATTTTGAGCTCAAAAATTTTTTTGACTTTTTTTGTCCGATTTTGACGCCTTACTATACTATGACGTTTTTTATGACAAAAAAGTCAATTTTTTTTTTTGACTTTTTTTGGCCGATTTTGACGGCTTACTATACTATGACGTTTTTTATGACAAAAAAGTCAATTTTTTTTTTTTGACTTTTTTTGGCCGATTTTGACGGCTTACTATACTATGACGTTTTTTATGACAAAAAAGTCAATTTTTTTTTTTTGACTTTTTTTGGTCGATTTTGACGCCTTACTATACTATGACGTTTTTTATGACATTTTGAGGTGAAAAAATTTTTTTACTTTTTTTGTCCGATTTTGACGCCTTACTATACTATGACGTTTTTTATGACATTTTGAGGTGAGAAAAAATTTTGACTTTTCTTGTCCGATTTTGACGCCTTACTATACTATGATGTTTTTTATGACATTTTGAGGTCAAAAAAAATTTTGACTTCTTATTGCCGATTTTGACGCCTTACTATACTATGACGTTTTTTATGACATTTTGAGGTCAAAAAAAATTTTGACTTTTTTTGGCCGATTTTGACGCCTTACTATACTATGACGTTTTTTATGACAAAAAAGTCGAAATTTTTTTTTGACTTTTTTTGTCCGATTTTGACGCCTTACTATACTATGACGTTTTTTATGACAAAAAAGTCAAATTTTTTTTTTTGACTTTTTTTGGCCGATTTTGATGGCTTACTATACTATGACGTTTTTTATGACAAAAAAAGTCAATTTTTTTTGTGTGACTTTTTTTGGTCGATTTTAACGCCTTACTATACTATGACGTTTTTTATGACATTTTGAGGTGAAAATTTTTTTTGACTTTTTTTGTCCGATTTTGACGCCTTACTATACTATGATGTTTTTTATGACATTTTGAAGTCAAAAAAAATTTTGACTTTTTTTGGCCGATTTTGACGGCTTACTATACTATGACGTTTTTTATGACAAAAAAGTCAAATTTTTTTTTTTGACTTTTTTTGGTTGATTTTGACGCCTTACTACACTATGACGTTTTTTATGACAAAAAAGTCGAAATTTTTTTTTGACTTTTTTTGTCCGATTTTGACGCCTTACTATACTATGACGTTTTTTATGACATTTTGAAGTCAAAAATTTTTTTGACTTTTTTTGTCCGATTTTGACGCCTTACTATAATATGACGTTTTTTATGACATTTTGAGGTCAAAAAATTTTTTGACTTTCTTTAGCCGATTTTGACGCCTTACTATACGATGACGTTTTTTATGACATTTTGAGGTCAAAAAAAATTTTGACTTCTTTTGGCCGATTTTGACGCCTTACTATACTATGACGTTTTTTATGACATTTTGAGGTGAAAAAAATGTTTGACTTTTTTTGGCCGATTTTGACGCCTTACTATACGATGATGTTTTTTATGACATTTTGAGGTGAAAAATTTTTTTGACTTTTTTTGGCCGATTTTGACGCCTTACTATACTATGACGTTTTTTATGACAAAAAAATCGAAATTTTTTTTTGACTTTTTTTGGCCGATTTTGACGCCTTACTATACTATGACGTTTTTTATGACATTTTGAGGTCAAAAATTTTTTTGACTTTTTTTGTCCGATTTTGACGCCTTACTATACTATGACGTTTTTTATGACAAAAAAGTCAAAAAAATTTTTTTGACTTTTTTTGTCCGATTTTGACGCCTTACTATACTATGACGTTTTTTATGACATTTTGAGGTGAAAAATTTTTTTGACTTTTTTTGTCCGATTTTGACGCCTTACTATACTATGACGTTTTTTATGACAAAAAAGTCGAAATTTTTTTTGGACTTTTTTTGGCCGATTTTGACGCCTTACTATACTATGACGTTTTTTATGACATTTTGAGCTCAAAAATTTTTTTGACTTTTTTTGTCCGATTTTGACGCCTTACTATACTATGACGTTTTTTATGACAAAAAAGTCAATTTTTTTTTTTGACTTTTTTTGGCCGATTTTGACGGCTTACTATACTATGACGTTTTTTATGACAAAAAAGTCAATTTTTTTTTTTTGACTTTTTTTGGCCGATTTTGACGGCTTACTATACTATGACGTTTTTTATGACAAAAAAGTCAATTTTTTTTTTTTGACTTTTTTTGGTCGATTTTGACGCCTTACTATACTATGACGTTTTTTATGACATTTTGAGGTGAAAAAATTTTTTTACTTTTTTTGTCCGATTTTGACGCCTTACTATACTATGACGTTTTTTATGACATTTTGAGGTAAAAAATTTTTTTGACTTCTTTTGGCCGATTTTGACGCCTTACTATACTATGACGTTTTTTATGACATTTTGAGGTGAGAAAAAATTTTGACTTTTCTTGTCCGATTTTGACGCCTTACTATACTATGATGTTTTTTATGACATTTTGAGGTCAAAAAAAATTTTGACTTCTTATTGCCGATTTTGACGCCTTACTATACTATGACGTTTTTTATGACATTTTGAGGTCAAAAAAAATTTTGACTTTTTTTGGCCGATTTTGACGCCTTACTATACTATGACGTTTTTTATGACAAAAAAGTCGAAAATTTTTTTTGACTTTTTTTGTCCGATTTTGACGCCTTACTATACTATGACGTTTTTTATGACATTTTGAGGTCAAAAATTTTTTTGACTTTTTTTGTCCGATTTTGACGCCTTACTATAATATGACGTTTTTTATGACATTTTGAGGTCAAAAAATTTTTTGACTTTCTTTAGCCGATTTTGACGCCTTACTATACGATGACGTTTTTTATGACATTTTGAGGTGAAAAAAATGTTTGACTTTTTTTGGCCGATTTTGACGCCTTACTATACGATGATGTTTTTTATGACATTTTGAGGTGAAAAATTTTTTTGACTTTTTTTGGCCGATTTTGACGCCTTACTATACTATGACGTTTTTTATGACAAAAAAATCGAAATTTTTTTTTGACTTTTTTTGGCCGATTTTGACGCCTTACTATAGTATGACGTTTTTTATGACATTTTGAGGTCAAAAATTTTTTTGACTTTTTTTGTCCGATTTTGACGCCTTACTATACTATGACGTTTTTTATGACAAAAAAGTCAAAAAAAATTTTTTGACTTTTTTTGTCCGATTTTGACGCCTTACTATACTATGACGTTTTTTATGACATTTTGAGGTGAAAAATTTTTTTGACTTTTTTTGTCCGATTTTGACGCCTTACTATACTATGACGTTTTTTATGACAAAAAAGTCAAATTTTTTTTTTGACTTTTTTTGGCCGATTTTGACGGCTTACTATACTATGACGTTTTTTATGACAAAAAAATCGAAAAATTTTTTGACTTTTTTTGGCCGATTTTGACGCCTTACTATACTATGACGTTTTTTATGACATTTTGAGGTCAAAAATTTTTTTGACTTTTTTTGTCCGATTTTGACGCCTTACTATACTATGACGTTTTTTATGACAAAAAAGTCAAAAAAATTTTTTTGACTTTTTTTGTCCGATTTTGACGCCTTACTATACTATGACTTTTTTATGACATTTTGAGGTGAAAATTTTTTTGACTTTTTTTGGCCGATTTTGACGCCTTACTCTACTATGACGTTTTTTATGACATTTTGAGGTCAAAAATTTTTTTGACTTTTTTTGTCCGATTTTGACGCCTTACTATACTATGACGTTTTTTATGACAAAAAAGTCAAAAAAATTTTTTTGACTTTTTTTGTCCGATTTTGACGCCTTACTATACTATGATGTTTTTTATGACATTTTGAGGTGAAAAAATTTTTTGACTTTTTTTTGGCCGATTTTGACGCCTTACTATACTATGACGTTTTTTATGACAAAAAAGTCAAATTTTTTTTTTGACTTTTTTTGGCCGATTTTGACGGCTTACTATACTATGACGTTTTTTATGACAAAAAAATCGAAAAATTTTTTGACTTTTTTTGGCCGATTTTGACGCCTTACTATACTATGACGTTTTTTATGACATTTTGAGGTCAAAAATTTTTTTGACTTTTTTTGTCCGATTTTGACGCCTTACTATACTATGACGTTTTTTATGACAAAAAAGTCAAAAAAAATTTTTTGACTTTTTTTGTCCGATTTTGACGCCTTACTATACTATGACGTTTTTTATGACATTTTGAGGTGAAAATTTTTTTGACTTTTTTTGGCCGATTTTGACGCCTTACTCTACTATGACGTTTTTTATGACATTTTGAGGTGAAAAAATTTTTGACTTTTTTTGGCCGATTTTGACGGCTTACTATACTATGACGTTTTTTATGACAAAAAAGTCAAATTTTTTTTTTTGACTTTTTTTGGTCGATTTTAACGCCTTACTATACTATGACGTTTTTTATGACATTTTGAGGTGAAAAAATTTTTTGACTTTTTTTGTCCGATTTTGACGCCTTACTATACTATGACGTTTTTTATGACAAAAAAGTCAAATTTTTTTTTTTGACTTTTTTTGGCCGATTTTGACGGCTTACTATACTATGACGTTTTTTATGACAAAAAAGTCAATTTTTTTTTGTGACTTTTTTTGGTCGATTTTAACGCCTTACTATACTATGACGTTTTTTATGACATTTTGAGGTGAAAAATTTTTTTGACTTTTTTTGTCCGATTTTGACGCCTTACTATACTATGACGTTTTTTATGACATTTTGAAGTCAAAAAAAATTTTGACTTTTTTTGGCCGATTTTGACGGCTTACTATACTATGACGTTTTTTATGACAAAAAAGTCATTTTTTTTTTTTTGACTTTTTTTGGTCGATTTTAACGCCTTACTATACTATGACTTTTTTATGACATTTTGAAGTAAAAAAAAACTGTGACTTTTTTTGGTTGATTTTGACGCCTTACTACACTATGACGTTTTTTATGACAAAAAAAGTCGAAATTTTTTTTTGACTTTTTTTGTCCGATTTTGACGCCTTACTATACTATGACGTTTTTTATGACATTTTGAAGTAAAAAAAAACTGTGACTTTTTTTGGCTGATTTTGACGCCTTACTACACTATGACGTTTTTTATGACAAAAAAGTCGAAATTTTTTTTGACTTTTTTTGGCCGATTTTGACGCCTTACTATACTATGACGTTTTTTATGACATTTTGAGGTCAAAAATTTTTTTGACTTTTTTTGTCCGATTTTGACGCCTTACTATACTATGACGTTTTTTATGACATTTTGAGGTGAAACATTTTTTGACTTTTTTTGGCCGATTTTGACGCCTTACTATACTATGACGTTTTTTATGACATTTTGAGGTGAAAAAATTTTTTGACTTTTTTTGGCCGATTTTGACGCCTTACTATACTATGACGTTTTTTATGACAAAAAAGTCAATTTTTTTTTTTTGACTTTTTTTGGCCGATTTTGACGGCTTACTATACTATGACGTTTTTTATGACAAAAAAGTCAATTTTTTTTTTTTGACTTTTTTTGGCCGATTTTGACGGCTTACTATACTATGACGTTTTTTATGACAAAAAAGTCAATTTTTTTTTTGACTTTTTTTGGCCGATTTTGACGGCTTACTATACTATGACGTTTTTTATGACAAAAAAGTCGAAATTTTTTTTTGACTTTTTTTGGCCGATTTGGACGCCTTACTATACTATGACGTTTTTTATGACATTTTGAGGTGAAAATTTTTTTGACTTTTTTTGGCCGATTTTGACGCCTTACTATACTATGACGTTTTTTATGACATTTTGAGGTGAAAATTTTTTTGACTTTTTTTGGCCGATTTTGACGCCTTACTATACTATGACGTTTTTTATGACATTTTGAGGTGAAAAAATTTTTTGACTTTTTTTGGCCGATTTTGACGGCTTACTATACTATGACGTTTTTTATGAAAAAAAAGTCAAATTTTTTTTTTTGACTTTTTTTGGTCGATTTTAACGCCTTACTATACTATGACGTTTTTTATGACATTTTGAGGTGAAAAATTTTTTTGACTTTTTTTGTCCGATTTTGATGCCTTACTATACTATGACGTTTTTTTATGACAAAAAAGTCAAATTTTTTTTTTGACTTTTTTTCGTCGATTTTAACGCCTTACTATACTATGACGTTTTTTATGACATTTTGAGGTGAAAAAATTTTTTGACTTTTTTTGTCCGATTTTTACGCCTTACTATACTATGACGTTTTTTTTTGACATTTTGAAGTCAAAAAAAATTGTGACTTTTTTTGGCTGATTTTGACGCCTTACTATACTATGACGTTTTTTATGACAAAAAAGTCTAAATTTTTTTTTGACTTTTTTTGGCCGATTTTGACGCCTTACTATACTATGACGTTTTTTATGACATTTTGAGGTGAAAAATTTTTTTGACTTTTTTTGGCCGATTTTGACGCCTTACTATACTATGACGTTTTTTATGACAAAAAAGTAAATTTTTTTTTTGACTTTTTTTGTCCGATTTTGACGGCTTACTATACTATGACGTTTTTTATGACAAAAAAGTCAATTTTTTTTTTTTGACTTTTTTTGGCCGATTTTGACGGCTTACTATACCATGACGTTTTTTATGACAAAAAAGTCATTTTTTTTTTTTTTGACTTTTTTTGGTCGATTTTAACGCCTTACTATACTATGACGTTTTTTATGACATTTTGAGGTGAAAAAATTTTTTGACTTTTTTTGGCCGATTTTGACGCCTTACTATACTATGACGTTTTTTATGACATTTTGAAGTCAAAAAAAATTGTGACTTTTTTTGGCCGATTTTGACGCCTTACTATACTATGACGTTTTTTATGACATTTTGATGTCAAAAAATTTTTTGACTTTCTTTGGCCGATTTTGACGGCTTACTATACTATAACGTTTTTTATGACATTCTGAGGTGAAAAAATTTTTTGACTCTTTTTGGCCGATTTTGACGCCTTACTATACTATGACGTTTTTTATGACATTTTGAGGTGAAAAAAATTTTTGACTTTTTTTAGCCGATTTTGACGCCTTACTATAGTATGACGTTTTTTATGACATTTTGAGGTCAAAAATTTTTTTGACTTTTTTTGGCCGATTTTGACGCCTTACTATACTATGACGTTTTTTATGACATTTTGAGGTGAAAAATTTTTTTTGACTTTTTTTGTCCGATCTTGACGCCTTACTATACTATGACGTTTTTTATGACATTTTGAGGTCAAATTTTTTTTTGACTTTTTTTGGCCGATTTTGACGCCTTACTATACTATGACGTTTTTTATGACATTTTGAGGTGAAAATTTTTTTTGACTTTTTTTGGCCGATTTTGACGCCTTACTATACTATGACGTTTTTTATGACATTTTGAGGTAAAAAATTTTTTTGACTTTTTTTCAGCCGATTTTGACGCCTTACTATAGTATGACGTTTTTTATGACATTTTGAGGTAAAAAATTTTTTTGACTTTTTTTGCCGATTTTGACACCTTACTATACTATGACGTTTTTTATGACAGAAAAGTCAAAAAAAAATTTTTGACTTTTTTTGTCCGATTTTGACGCCTTACTATACTATGACGTTTTTTATGACATCTTGTTGCAAGAAAAAATTTTGACTTTTTTATCCGATTTTGACGCCTTATTATACTATGACGTTTTTTATGACATCTTGAGGCTAGAAAAAATTTTGACTTTTTTTGGCCGATTTTGACGCCTTACTATACTATGATGTTCTTTATGACATTTTGAGGTGAAAAATTTTTTTGACTTTTTTTGTCCGATCTTGACGCCTTACTATACTATGACGTTTTTTATGACATTTTGAGGTGAAAAAAAATGTTGACTTTTTTTGGCCGATTTTGACGCCTTACCATACTATGACGTTTTTTATGACAAAAAAGTCAAATTTTTTTTTTAACTTTTTTTGGCCGATTTTGACGCCTTACTATACTATGACGTTTTTTATGACATTTTGAGGTAAAAAATTTTTTTGACTTTTTTTGGCCGATTTTGACGCCTTACTATACTATGACGTTTTTTATGACATTTTGAGGTAAAAAATTTTTTTGACTTTTTTTTAGCCGATTTTGACCCCTTACTATAGTATGACGTTTTTTATGACATTTTGAGGTAAAAAAAATTTTTTGACTTTTTTTGGCCGATTTTGACGCCTTCCTATACTATGACGTTTTTTATGACATTTTGAGGTGAAAAACATTTTTGACTTTTTTTGGCCGATTTTGACGGCTTACTATACTATGACGTTTTTTATGACATTTTGAGGTAAAAAATTTTTTTGACTTTTTTTGGCCGATTTTGACGCCTTACTATACTATGACGTTTTTTATGACATTTTGAGGTGAAAAATTTTTTTTGACTTTTTTTGTCCGATCTTGACGCCTTACTATACTATGACGTTTTTTATGACATTTTGAGGTCAACATTTTTTTTGACTTTTTTTGGCCGATTTTGACGCCATACTATACAATGACGTTTTTTATGACAAAAAAGTCAAATTTCTTTTTTTTAATTTTTTTGGCCGATTTTGACGCCTTACTATACTATGACGTTTTTTAAGACATTTTGAGGTAAAAAATTTTTTTGACTTTTTTTGCCGATTTTGACACCTTACTATACTATGACGTTTTTTATGACAGAAAAGTCAAAAAAAAAAATTTGACTTTTTTTGGCCGATTTTGACGCCTTACTATACTATGATGTTTTTTATGACATTTTGAGGTGAAAAAATTTTTGACTTTTTTTAGCCGATTTTGACGCCTTACTATACTATGACGTTTTTTATGACATTTTGAGGTGAAAAAATTTTTTGACTTTTTTTGGCCGATTTTGACGCCTTACTATACTATGACGTTTTTTATGACATTTTGAGGTGAAAAAAATTTTTGACTCTTTTTGGCAGATTTTGACGCCTTACTATACTATGACGTTTTTTATGACAAAAAAGTCCAAAATTTTTTTTTGACTTTTTTTGGCCGATTTTGACGCCTTACTATACTATGATGTTTTTTATGACAAAAAAGTCAAAAAAAAATTTTTTGACTTTTTTTGGCCGATTTTGACGCCTTACTATACTATGACGTTTTTTATGACAAAAAAGTCAAAAAAAATTTTTTGACTTTTTTTGTCTGATTTTGACGCCTTACTATACTATGACGTTTTTTATGACATTTTAAGGTCAAAAATAATTTTGACTTTTTTTGGCCGATTTTGACACCTTACTATACTTTGACTTTTTCATGACATTTTGAGGTGAGAAAAAATTGTGACTTTTTTTGGCCGATTTTGACGCCTTACTATACTATGATGTTTTTTATGACATTTTGAGGTAAAAAAAAATTTTGACTTCTTTTGGCCGATTTTGACGCCTTACTATACTATGACGTTTTTTATGACATTTTGAGGTCAAAAAAAATTTTGACTTTTTTTGGCCGATTTTGACGCCTTACTATACTATGACGTTTTTTATGACATTTTGAGGTCAAAATTTTTTTTGACTTTTTTTGTCCGATTTTGACGCCTTACTATAATATGACGTTTTTTATGACATTTTGAGGTCAAAAAATTTTTTGACTTTCTTTAGCCGATTTTGACGCCTTACTATACGATGACGTTTTTTATGACATTTTGAGGTCAAAAAAATTTTTGACTTCTTTTGGCCGATTTTGACGCCTTACTATACTATGACGTTTTTTATGACATTTTGAGGTGAAAAAAATGTTTGACTTTTTTTGGCCGATTTTGACGCCTTACTATACGATGATGTTTTTTATGACATTTTGAGGTGAAAAATTTTTTTGACTTTTTTTGGCCGATTTTGACGCCTTACTATACTATGACGTTTTTTATGACAAAAAAGTCAAATTTTTTTTTTGACTTTTTTTGGCCGATTTTGACGGCTTACTATACTATGACGTTTTTTATGACAAAAAAGTCAATTTTTTTTTTTGGACTTTTTTGGGTCGATTTTAACGCCTTACTATACTATGACGTTTTTTATGACATTTTGAGGTGAAAAATTTTTTTGACTTTTTTTGTCCGATTTTGACGCCTTACTATACTATGACGTTTTTTATGACAAAAAAGTCAATTTTTTTTTTTGACTTTTTTTGGCCGATTTTGACGGCTTACTATACTATGACGTTTTTTATGACAAAAAAGTCAAATTTTTTTTTTTTGACTTTTTTTGTCCGATTTTGACGCCTTACTATACTATGACGTTTTTTATGACATTTTGAGGTGAAAATTTTTTTGACTTTTTTTGGCCGATTTTGACGCCTTACTCTACTATGACGTTTTTTATGACATTTTGAGGTGAAAAAATTTTTGACTTTTTTTGGCCGATTTTGACGGCTTACTATACTATGACGTTTTTTATGACAAAAAAGTCAATTTTTTTTTTTGACTTTTTTTGGTCGATTTTAACGCCTTACTATACTATGACGTTTTTTATGACATTTTGAGGTGAAAAAATTTTTTGACTTTTTTTGTCCGATTTTGACATCTTACTATACTATGACGTTTTTTATGACAAAAAAGTCAATTTTTTTTTTTGACTTTTTTTGGTCGATTTTAACGCCTTACTATACTATGACGTTTTTTATGACATTTTGAGGTGAAAAAATTTTTTGACTTTTTTTGTCCGATTTTGACGCCTTACTATACTATGACGTTTTTTTATGACAAAAAAGTCAAATTTTTTTTTTGACTTTTTTTGGTCGATTTTAACGCCTTACTATACTATGACGTTTTTTATGACATTTTGAGGTGAAAAAATTTTTTGACTTTTTTTGTCCGATTTTTACGCCTTACTATACTATGACGTTTTTTTTTTGACATTTTGAAGTCAAAAAAAATTGTGACTTTTTTTGGCTGATTTTGACGCCTTACTATACTATGACGTTTTTTATGACAAAAAAGTCGAAAAATTTTTTTGACTTTTTTTGGCCGATTTTGACGCCTTACTATACTATGACGTTTTTTATGACATTTTGAGGTGAAAAATTTTTTTTGACTTTTTTTGTCCGATCTTGACGCCTTACTATACTATGACGTTTTTTATGACATTTTGAGGTCAACATTTTTTTTGACTTTTTTTGGCCGATTTTGACGCCATACTATACAATGACGTTTTTTATGACAAAAAAGTCAAATTTCTTTTTTTTAATTTTTTTGGCCGATTTTGACGCCTTACTATACTATGACGTTTTTTAAGACATTTTGAGGTAAAAAATTTTTTTGACTTTTTTTGCCGATTTTGACACCTTACTATACTATGACGTTTTTTATGACAGAAAAGTCAAAAAAAAAAATTTGACTTTTTTTGGCCGATTTTGACGCCTTACTATACTATGATGTTTTTTATGACATTTTGAGGTGAAAAAATTTTTGACTTTTTTTAGCCGATTTTGACGCCTTACTATACTATGACGTTTTTTATGACATTTTGAGGTGAAAAAATTTTTTGACTTTTTTTGGCCGATTTTGACGCCTTACTATACTATGACGTTTTTTATGACATTTTGAGGTGAAAAAAATTTTTGACTCTTTTTGGCAGATTTTGACGCCTTACTATACTATGACGTTTTTTATGACAAAAAAGTCCAAAATTTTTTTTTGACTTTTTTTGGCCGATTTTGACGCCTTACTATACTATGATGTTTTTTATGACAAAAAAGTCAAAAAAAAATTTTTTGACTTTTTTTGGCCGATTTTGACGCCTTACTATACTATGACGTTTTTTATGACAAAAAAGTCAAAAAAAATTTTTTGACTTTTTTTGTCTGATTTTGACGCCTTACTATACTATGACGTTTTTTATGACATTTTAAGGTCAAAAATAATTTTGACTTTTTTTGGCCGATTTTGACACCTTACTATACTTTGACTTTTTCATGACATTTTGAGGTGAGAAAAAATTGTGACTTTTTTTGGCCGATTTTGACGCCTTACTATACTATGATGTTTTTTATGACATTTTGAGGTAAAAAAAAATTTTGACTTCTTTTGGCCGATTTTGACGCCTTACTATACTATGACGTTTTTTATGACATTTTGAGGTCAAAAAAAATTTTGACTTTTTTTGGCCGATTTTGACGCCTTACTATACTATGACGTTTTTTATGACATTTTGAGGTCAAAATTTTTTTTGACTTTTTTTGTCCGATTTTGACGCCTTACTATAATATGACGTTTTTTATGACATTTTGAGGTCAAAAAATTTTTTGACTTTCTTTAGCCGATTTTGACGCCTTACTATACGATGACGTTTTTTATGACATTTTGAGGTCAAAAAAATTTTTGACTTCTTTTGGCCGATTTTGACGCCTTACTATACTATGACGTTTTTTATGACATTTTGAGGTGAAAAAAATGTTTGACTTTTTTTGGCCGATTTTGACGCCTTACTATACGATGATGTTTTTTATGACATTTTGAGGTGAAAAATTTTTTTGACTTTTTTTGGCCGATTTTGACGCCTTACTATACTATGACGTTTTTTATGACAAAAAAGTCAAATTTTTTTTTTGACTTTTTTTGGCCGATTTTGACGGCTTACTATACTATGACGTTTTTTATGACAAAAAAGTCAATTTTTTTTTTTGGACTTTTTTGGGTCGATTTTAACGCCTTACTATACTATGACGTTTTTTATGACATTTTGAGGTGAAAAATTTTTTTGACTTTTTTTGTCCGATTTTGACGCCTTACTATACTATGACGTTTTTTATGACAAAAAAGTCAATTTTTTTTTTTGACTTTTTTTGGCCGATTTTGACGGCTTACTATACTATGACGTTTTTTATGACAAAAAAGTCAAATTTTTTTTTTTTGACTTTTTTTGTCCGATTTTGACGCCTTACTATACTATGACGTTTTTTATGACATTTTGAGGTGAAAATTTTTTTGACTTTTTTTGGCCGATTTTGACGCCTTACTCTACTATGACGTTTTTTATGACATTTTGAGGTGAAAAAATTTTTGACTTTTTTTGGCCGATTTTGACGGCTTACTATACTATGACGTTTTTTATGACAAAAAAGTCAATTTTTTTTTTTGACTTTTTTTGGTCGATTTTAACGCCTTACTATACTATGACGTTTTTTATGACATTTTGAGGTGAAAAAATTTTTTGACTTTTTTTGTCCGATTTTGACATCTTACTATACTATGACGTTTTTTATGACAAAAAAGTCAATTTTTTTTTTTGACTTTTTTTGGTCGATTTTAACGCCTTACTATACTATGACGTTTTTTATGACATTTTGAGGTGAAAAAATTTTTTGACTTTTTTTGTCCGATTTTGACGCCTTACTATACTATGACGTTTTTTTATGACAAAAAAGTCAAATTTTTTTTTTGACTTTTTTTGGTCGATTTTAACGCCTTACTATACTATGACGTTTTTTATGACATTTTGAGGTGAAAAAATTTTTTGACTTTTTTTGTCCGATTTTTACGCCTTACTATACTATGACGTTTTTTTTTTGACATTTTGAAGTCAAAAAAAATTGTGACTTTTTTTGGCTGATTTTGACGCCTTACTATACTATGACGTTTTTTATGACAAAAAAGTCGAAAAATTTTTTTGACTTTTTTTGGCCGATTTTGACGCCTTACTATACTATGACGTTTTTTATGACATTTTGAGGTCAAAATTTTTTTTGACTTTTTTTGTCCGATTTTGACGCCTTACTATAATATGACGTTTTTTATGACATTTTGAGGTCAAAAAATTTTTTGACTTTCTTTAGCCGATTTTGACGCCTTACTATACGATGACGTTTTTTATGACATTTTGAGGTCAAAAAAAATTTTGACTTCTTTTGGCCGATTTTGACGCCTTACTATACTATGACGTTTTTTATGACATTTTGAGGTGAAAAAAATGTTTGACTTTTTTTGGCCGATTTTGACGCCTTACTATACGATGATGTTTTTTATGACATTTTGAGGTGAAAAATTTTTTTGACTTTTTTTGGCCGATTTTGACGCCTTACTATACTATGACGTTTTTTATGACAAAAAAGTCAAATTTTTTTTTTGACTTTTTTTGGCCGATTTTGACGGCTTACTATACTATGACGTTTTTTATGACAAAAAAGTCAATTTTTTTTTTGGGACTTTTTTGGGTCGATTTTAACGCCTTACTATACTATGACGTTTTTTATGACATTTTGAGGTGAAAAATTTTTTTGACTTTTTTTGTCCGATTTTGACGCCTTACTATACTATGACGTTTTTTATGACAAAAAAGTCAATTTTTTTTTTTGACTTTTTTTGGCCGATTTTGACGGCTTACTATACTATGACGTTTTTTATGACAAAAAAGTCAAATTTTTTTTTTTTGACTTTTTTTGTCCGATTTTGACGCCTTACTATACTATGACGTTTTTTATGACATTTTGAGGTGAAAATTTTTTTGACTTTTTTTGGCCGATTTTGACGCCTTACTCTACTATGACGTTTTTTATGACATTTTGAGGTGAAAAAATTTTTGACTTTTTTTGGCCGATTTTGACGGCTTACTATACTATGACGTTTTTTATGACAAAAAAGTCAATTTTTTTTTTTGACTTTTTTTGGTCGATTTTAACGCCTTACTATACTATGACGTTTTTTATGACATTTTGAGGTGAAAAAATTTTTTGACTTTTTTTGTCCGATTTTGACATCTTACTATACTATGACGTTTTTTATGACAAAAAAGTCAATTTTTTTTTTTGACTTTTTTTGGTCGATTTTAACGCCTTACTATACTATGACGTTTTTTATGACATTTTGAGGTGAAAAAATTTTTTGACTTTTTTTGTCCGATTTTGACGCCTTACTATACTATGACGTTTTTTTATGACAAAAAAGTCAATTTTTTTTTTTGACTTTTTTTGGTCGATTTTAACGCCTTACTATACTATGACGTTTTTTATGACATTTTGAGGTGAAAAAATTTTTTGACTTTTTTTGTCCGATTTTTACGCCTTACTATACTATGACGTTTTTTTTTGACATTTTGAAGTCAAAAAAAATTGTGACTTTTTTTGGCTGATTTTGACGCCTTACTATACTATGACGTTTTTTATGACAAAAAAGTCGAAAATTTTTTTTGACTTTTTTTGGCCGATTTTGACGCCTTACTATACTATGACGTTTTTTATGACATTTTGAGGTCAAAAATTTTTTTGACTTTTTTTGGCCGATTTTGACGCCATACTATACTATGACGTTTTTTATGACAAAAAAGTCAAATTTCTTTTTTTAAATTTTTTTGGCCGATTTTGACGCCTTACTATACTATGACGTTTTTTATGACATTTTGAGGTCAAAAATTTTTTTGACTTTTTTTGGCCGATTTTGACGCCTTACTATACTATGACGTTTTTTATGACATTTTGAGGTAAAAAATTTTTTTGACTTTTTTTTAGCCGATTTTGACGCCTTACTATAGTATGACGTTTTTTATGACATTTTGAGGTAAAAAATTTTTTTGACTTTTTTTGCCGATTTTGACACCTTACTATACTATGACGTTTTTTATGACAGAAAAGTCAAAAAAAAAAATTTGACTTTTTTTGTCCGATTTTGACGCCTTACTATACTATGACGTTTTTTATGACATCTTGAGGCTAGAAAAAATTTTGACTTTTTTTGGCCGATTTTGACGCCTTATTATACTATGACGTTTTTTATGACATCTTGAGGCTAGAAAAAATTTTGACTTTTTTTGGCCGATTTTGACGCATTACTATACTATGATGTTCTTTATGACATTTTGAGGTGAAAAATTTTTTTGACTTTTTTTGTCCGATCTTGACGCCTTACTATACTATGACGTTTTTTATGACATTTTGAGGTGAAAAAAAATGTTGACTTTTTTTGGCCGATTTTGACGCCTTACTATACTATGACGTTTTTTATGACAAAAAAGTCAAAATTTTTTTTTAACTTTTTTTGGCCGATTTTGACGCCTTACTATACTATGACGTTTTTTATGACATTTTGAGGTAAAAAATTTTTTTTGACTTTTTTTGGCCGATTTTGACGCCTTCCTATACTATGACGTTTTTTATGACATTTTGAGGTGAAAAACATTTTTGACTTTTTTTGGCCGATTTTGACGGCTTACTATACTATGATGTTTTTTATGACAAAAAAGTCAAAAAAATTTTTTTTGACTTTTTTTGGCCGATTTTGACGCCTTACTATACTATGACGTTTTTTATGACAAAAAAGTCAAAAAAAAATTTTTGACTTTTTTTTTCTGATTTTGACGCCTTACTATACTATGACGTTTTTTATGACATTTTAAGGTCAAAAATAATTTTGACTTTTTTTGGCCGATTTTGACACCTTACTATACTTTGACTTTTTCATGACATTTTGAGGTCAAAAAAAATTTTGACTTTTTTTGGCCGATTTTGACGCCTTATTATACTATGACGTTTTTTATGACATTTTGAGGTCAAAATTTTTTTTTGATTTTTTTGGGCCGATTTTGACGCCTTACTATACTATGACGTTTTTTATGACATTTTGAGGTCAAAAAATTTTTTGACTTTTTTTGTCCGATTTTGACGCCTTACTGTACTATGACGTTTTTTATGACATTTTGAGGCCAAAAAAAAATCGGACTTTTTTTGGTCGATTTTGACGCCTTATTATACTATGACGTTTTTTATGACATTTTGAGGTCAAAAAATGTTTTGACTTTTTTTGGCCGATTTTGACGCCTTACTATACTATGACGTTTTTTATGACATTTTGAGGTCAAAAATTTTTTTGACTTTTTTTGTCCAATTTTGACGCCTTACTATACTATGACGTTTTTTATGACATTTTGAGGCCAAAAAAAAAATCGGACTTTTTTTGGCCGATTTTGACGCCTTACTTTACTATGACGTTTTTTATGACATTTTGAGGTCAAAAAAAAAATTGACTTTTTTTGGCCGATTTTGACGCCTTACGGCCATATGATCTTTTTTATGACATTTTGAGGTCAAAAAAAAATTTGACTGTTTTTGGCCGATTTTGACGCCTTACTATACTATGACGTTTTTTATTACATTTTGAGGCGAAAAAAAAATCAGACTTTTTTGGCTGATTTTGACGCCTTACGGCCATATGATGTTTTTTTATGACATTTTGAGGTCATATTAAAATATGATTTTTTTTTTGCCCTATTTTGACACCTTACTGCTGTATGACATTTTGAGGTCTTACCAAACTATAACGTTTTTTGGCATATTTTGACACCTATGACATGTTTTATGACATTTTGAGGTCTTACTAAAAAATCACTTTTTTGTCATATTTTGATGCATTAGTATATTATGACGTGTTTTATGACATTTTGAGGTCTTACCAAACTATGACTTTTTTTTGGCATATTTTCACGCTTTTTGGCCGTATGACATGTTTTATGACGTTTTGAGACTTTTTTTTAAATGGTGCAATATGGTTATGGTGTTTTTGGTTCAGTAACCCGATTGGTAATCGAATGGAGACCTCAATAATTGCAATCAAATCGAATCACGAAATTGGACCGATTAACCATCCCTACAGTGCAGTATCATTCTCTCCCCCGATCGTCTTCATCCTTCTTTTGCTGACATAAATCTCATATTTGGATTTATCAATAAATAAGACTTTTTCCCTTCATGCACTGTGAAATGCTGGTATATCTTAGCCCATGCCAAGTGTTTAGAAACTGCTACTCGTCCTCCAAGATCACAACAAGACAGCCTTCTTTTGACAGCACTTTTGCTGACTGGAGTCTTCTGTGATGAAGTTGCTTTTCTGTTTCTCAGGGAACTAAGCTTGATGTATTGATCTTCGGATGGTGTGGTCACCTTTGGTCTGTCTTATCGAGCTTTGACACAACTGAGTCAGTGTTTTAGAGTTCCATGCTCCCTTAGAAACCTTCAGCCTAATCATGATTTGACGATGAGAAAGCCCTTCTTTATTTATTAAAAAAATGGACCTCTGACACTTTCCCTTAGCTCTGGCAGCATTTTTTCCACATTCACAATGCCACTGTTTAACCAATGATCCTCTGGTATTTTAAGGCACGGCCTTATTTATAACAGGTGAACACTGGCTACAAGTTGCGTCACTTGAAAGAGCCTCTGGTGAGCAGATCAAACGCACCTGATTGCCACCTAAATGTTTGCTTCAATGAAAAGGATACAGTTCAAGTAAATCAGATTTGTTTAAATTTGATTCCTGACTTCAAGACAGCGCAGAAACTTAAATAGCTGATTTTACATGACATGACTTCTTGTGTTTTCAAATATTAAGGATTTTCCATGTGGTCTCAGACTATACACACACACACACACACACACACACACACACACACACACACACACACACACATACATCCATACATATAAAGTTTTAAAAAAAAAACTCTTATAAAAACTGTAACTTCTGAATTTACAAGTTCAGCGTAATGTGTTTTAGAACATGAAAGAGACTGAGTGTTGACCTTGAAGAGAGCTGCATCCTCTGTCTGTTTGTAGTCCTTCTTGGCTGCATGTTTCCACGGGATCCTGAACATAGTTTTGTCCTCATCCTCCCAGCACAGTCCTTCATATTTCCCACTCTCTATCTGAGTTATCAGCCACTCTTTCAGATGCAACTTGGCTCCTTCTTCCATCTTCAGCACATACTTTGTGTTACGGGAACAAAACTCCTCTCTCAGACGTCAGAGATACATGTGCAAATTGGCTCGCACACAGTTTAATCACGTTCCCTCCTTGCAAACGGAAAAAAGGCAATATTTTATCCCGATGCTGCCAGTCTGATTTTAAGAACAACACAACAGCCCTGTGATATAAAGAAATTCACAAGTAAACGTTACAGGCAAAGAGACCCCAATGCAAACTTAAATGCAGAAGTCGTAACTAAAATTAAGTGCCCTCTGGAAGCGAAAGCGAAAGCTTTGAGCTTATTTGATACTTTCGGTTTCCCGCTGCTTGCTGCGAAAAAAATCAGTCATTTCCAAGTAAGGTTATCGAGGGAGGGTGAGAAACGAGCAGGTCGCTGAGTTTTTAAAAAAATCAGTGACACTGTCTTCATACGAAAAGAATTTCAATTTTAAAGTTATGATCCGTTTTCTTGGGAAATTCTCCACAGAAGTGAGCATGTGGGCAACAGGACGACAGGAAGCATTAATCACACATGCCAAAATGAAGCACACATATACCAACTTACAGACACACATATACAGATAAACATGTACCAATCATACCGAAACGTTCACGTGAAAATGAAAGTAGGTGGGTGTAAAGGACTTTTTTTTTTCCTCTAAAGCTCCACCTCCGGGTTACAGGATTGACTGACTGGGGACTGCTGAAAGAAGGTGCTGATCAGGTAATAATAATGTGCGGGCGGTCAAAAAAAAAAAAAAAAAATCCAAAAGGAAAGACAGAAGCATAAAAAATGAGCTAAGGGTGTGATATAATGCTGTAGCATATGAACAAACACACTGTATCGCTTCCCCCAGCAGAGGGCAGTGTAAATCTGTGCTACTGCCTATTCCCCCACAAAGTAAACTGTTATTTTATCCACCAAACAACTGTGCATTTAAGACAGAATGCTATAAAATAATTATGAAAAATACAAATAAAAACAACATGGTGTAAGGATTAAAATTGTCTTATTATTAAAATTCAAGGCTGAGACCACATCTGTATTAAACTACTATGACTTGAAGACCCAGATCAAGTAGAGCTGCTCTGTCAGTCACTGGTACTTATGGCTGGTTTTGGTGAGAATTGCTTTCCAGGGGTTTGTTCAGGCACTGCAAACAGTGATATTGCACAATAATCCAGGCCCCCATATTTACAGCAGGCAGCCACTGTGGATCCCCTTCCCTTTTTAATACATCTATTGTCAAGCCTGTGCTGTTAACTGAATCAGAATCAGTTAACTGAATCAACACCCTGTAGCGGTTATTGCTGTAATCAGTAAGAAAACTTTTATAAGGTTTTTAAGAAATTCTTCACACTCTGAAATCTCAACAGGTCTCCACTATTCTCCTCACTACACTACTGCACTGGAAAACAGCACGGCAAAAGGTCAGTGCCAAATATTACACTCAGCCTGTTTATTTATATAGCACATTATTACACATAAGTTCTTGGTTTGCTTTTAAGTGTGGAAAAACCTATGACAGATCTAAGGTCAGTAGGTAGAGTATGTAGCTACAATCCAAGCAAATATTTGTGTGGGAACATACAAAAGACACAAGTGTAATGCCAGCAGGTGTCTTCCATCAACTTGGCAATTTAATTCTGCTTTTCATCCAGATGAAGAAACATACCTCAAGGTGGTTTTGTTGCTTTTCTCCCAGTTTATTGTTGTACCAGTTCAGCAGTAAAACATGGATGAGACATTGGAGCACAATGTAGAACAGCTTAGCCAGCTCTCAATAAATAGACCTTTTAAATATGACAGATTGTATTACAGCAGAGGAATATAAACCTGAAATTGTTTTGCACACAGATCAAGATGCTTTGTACAAACTTCTCTCTCTCTGACAGTTCAGCTGAATGCTGTTATAAAAATGTGCGCCAGGCTTATGTAACAGCTTCGACTGATGAAATATGTAGACACTTCCACAGGTCCAAGTTGTCATAAATGGCCTCCCACCATCAGTGTGTAGCGTACAAGTGCACGTGAGGCAGAGAGAGGTGCATGGAATATGACCTCAACTCTCATGTCAAAGTAGTTTTCTGTCAACTTTGTTTTCATTTCCTCAGAGTTTGTGTGTACTATCATGTGAAAGAAAACAGGCAGCATTACATACAGGAGAAAACACAAACCCAAGTGACATTCCAGGAAATAAATACACATCTTGCTTTGTTTGAAAAGTATTTACACAGTATTGTACATTACATGAACTTCCATCTGGGTCTCAGTCATAAAAATATATATATATAATAAAATCTACAGTAAAAGAATGAACTACAATAACAATGATTGAAATAAACAAAAGATTGTTGACTGTGAATGAATATACAGTACAATCACTGCTTTAAATGTCTTGTATACACAGTAGAAAGCACAAACGTGAGTGTGTGTGTGCATGTGTGTGTGTGTGTGTGCATGCGTGTTTGTGTTTGTGCGTGTGTGTAAGTGTGCACTTGTGGCGAGGAATCTAAAATTGATTGAAATTCTTGTTCAACCACACAACAACATGTTTACTTCAGGACAACCTTGAAAATGAGACAAGAGCTTTTTCCACACAGGAAACTGTCTTGAACTCTCTGAACGTTCCTAAAACGCATGTGCACGTACTTTATTTTGCAATCCATTTGCAACGTTTCAAATGACAGCGAGGGGAAGCTGTCTTTACTCATGAGTGTGTGCGTACCTGTGTGTGTCTGTGTGAAGATGTTGAGAGTCTAGTGGCAGCCACAAGCTCTGACCACCATGTTGCGGTATTTCTTCAGGATGACGTTGGAGCTGTCGTCAAAGTAGAGCACTGAGATGGCGTGGAGCTGCGTGGGGGCGCAACAGGGCTTAGGAACTGTCTCTGGGTTAATGAAATGAACCTGGGAAAAAGAGGGAAAATCAAATGGGGAATTCATCATCACACCATGAATGAATATTGACAAACTGTGCATCACGCAGGTTCACAAAAGCACTGTGGTAGAAAAAAAAAATCAGAGCAGTTCACCGCACGCCTTGAAAATGTTGACTTTATCCTGTATCCCATCACTGATGACAGTGTACTCTAAAATACAATCCGCGACTCTTTTGGATCATTAAATACAGTAGTTCCTACAGTAGCTACATTCTCTTGACAGTTGATGAGATGATTAGACTCCTAACATGACTGCTGGGTTTTTGTTCCCTGCTTTCATGGTTACTCACGAGGGTTTGCACAATGGCATGGTTTGTGGCATTCATGTAGGAGTTCAGTGGGAAGGCACACTCTCCCTCGCAATAGTACGCTGCATATCCTTCTGGAGCGATGATCCAGTCCTGACAACGGGACAGAGAGAAATTCAGGAAATTTATAGTGTGCTGAAAACAGAAATAAAGGAGGGGGTGTTGAGAGTAGGCAAAGGGATAAAGAGAGATGAAGGAGTACAGAGCCCAGGTAGCCAGTAAAGTTGAACTGAGTAGGCGTCAGCATCAGCACATTCAAGGTGAGTCTGTGCACCCGAGGAACACACTTGGATCTGGTCCTTATACAGCTGTATGTGTGTATATGTGGCTAGATTTTAATGGTGCAGACTTGGGCCTTACTTAGTCTGTATATAAGCTTCAGTCAGCAGCACTTATAAGACAGATTTGGGTCATGGAAACACAGACTTGTTCGTGGAGGGGGGTGCAGTCAGTCAGAGGTTTTTCTATGTGAATACTATTTCCTGCATTTATCTGTAATTATATAAAGTTAGCAAAAGGCACATTGTGATGAAATTGGATATCATGTTTTCTTTATTAATGGTAGAGTGACAAGATGATTAGAAATGCTATGTAACAGCTTAATAATGCAGTAATCCTGCTCTCTTGATGGGGATCTGATGGTAATGATAGATAATGTTACTGCTGTGTGAAACTTTGTTATTGTTGCTGTCTGATTGTTATTGTTTGTTGTCCTGTTGCTGTTTGAGAAGGCTGTTTCAGTGACAGGGAGGCACTGATCCACATTTTTTCACTTCCGATCCGATCCTGATACCTGAATTTGGATGTCTGCCGATACGATACTATTCCGATACCAGAGCTCTGTTTGCTTTAATATTATTATTATCATTATTGTTAATTTTACATGATGCTGTAATAAATCTTCTCCACAGGCAAGTATGATATGTACGTATGTATGCATGTATGTCCCAAAAGGCAACTTGAGGTAAGTATAAGGTCAGAAAAACAGGAAGTCCTGTAAACAGTGAATATTTATTAAATTCAAGAGATACCCATAAAGGGTAACCTTCTTTTAGACTACCCCTCTCCAAATAAAATAGAAATAAAAAGGGCTGCTTGATCTGATCAGCACAAATTAAGTATACTGGCTTTACATCTAACTGAAGAACATTTTCATTTTCAATTAATCTGCCCATTACTTTTTATTAATTGTTTGATGTATAAAATGTTATAAAATGCTATAATTCATTTGCTTTTTCTGCCTGTGTATTTTCTTCAGGCCTGAGTAGCGTCAGCAGAGCTTCCTCCCAGACTGCATATGGCCCCATCGTTCCATATAATCAGAGGCTTAAGGCAGGCTGTATGTGGCCTGAAAAGCAAAACCCAGGGCCAAAAAAAAAAAAAAACATATGAAAAGTTACTGTTCTGATTATATGGTTGCAAATCAAGGTGACCTGATGAATACATTTTTATTAAATGATTTTTCTCATCTTTTTGTGGAATTGTGGAAGCTGGGCAGTAAGTGGAGTTTAGAGAGATTTTGGTGAGTAAATCACGTTAAAATTGTAAAAGTGCAGTCGACTTGAACCTGGTGGAAAATAATGCCCTGATTCTAGTGTATCATTCATTAGGATTCTGGGATAAGACCAGCAACCAGGAGTGTCTGATTTAGGTTTCTGCTGGGCCAAGCAATTTTGGCTACCTGGAAGAGGAATGCTTTCCGTACCTGCCACCCCAAGTCTCTGAAACTGACGTAGAGCTCGTGCTTCTTACACGCCTGTTTCTGATCAGTACTGCTGTTTTCTGAGGAAAAGGACAGACAGAGAAAAAGAGAGGAGAGAGACTCAGTACATGTGCTATTATCCCATTCAGCAGCAAGAGTAACCATTTACTGCAGTCAGGCCCCAATTAGGCAGAGATGATAAAGAACAGATCTAAACACAACCAGTGTCCTCATACAAAACATTAACATTTACACAATGGCTGAAGGAAATCACCTCCAGATACAGCAGCAGTTTGGTAATTGCTTCAAATGAATGGGCCACCCTGCTTAGAGGTCACTCTGCTGGGCTTTGAGTTTCCACTGGCTGAAACAGATGTGCACACAGTGTAGGCTTGCCACATTTTTCATAACTCAAGTCTTTTATTTATTCTCTCTCCGCATTCATTTCAACATTTCTTCTTACGCCATCCATGTGTGAAAAAAGAATAGTCTGTTTTCTATCTAATGGTATCTCTACTCTCTCTTCCTCTGCTGACCTCTGGGGCTCTGTGGTACATTAGTTCCTGAGAGCGGTTCACGTTGGAAATTATCATGAGCGACTGGTTCTCATCATCCAGTTAAAGACCACTGGTATCCAAAGTTCCAAACAGGCCCATTTGGCCCATGTGTTGTGGCCCCAGTTGCCCCACAGCACACCGCAGATGTGTTCTGCCATAAAAGCCTGCGCTGCCTTACCTCCATGCAGGGAACTTGGCCCCAACGGCTCTGTAATGCTCGTGTAAATAAACAAAGACAGCAGAGGGATATTTGAAGCTCAGGCATTACAGTCTAATGTTTCAGCACTTCACATAAACACAGCCTTCTCACACCTCCAAAACAAAGGCTCTGAATATGCATTGCATGTTTTGTTGTGCAAAAATCACATCAGTTCCCACAGCACACTAGTGTTGGTTCACTAATGTGTGTGAGTGTTTGCATCTCAGAGATATGTTAGTCCATGCACTATGAAAATGTGGAGATTTTTCTCATATGGACTGACAAATATCAGCCATCTGTGTCCCATTCCATAAATTCCTCACAAAGCGAACAAAAGTCAAATTAAAGCAAAGGGTGGCCCAACAAAACAGTATTAATCAGCACTGACTGTATGTGCAACACATGCAATTTCAGTGTTTACCTGCAACATTGGCCACTCTTAGCGCCTCTTGGCTCTTTGCCCCTTTGGAGCGGTTGGGGTTACGCTGTTTGGCCCCCGCTGGCGCTGAGCGGATGCTTCGCAGGTGCACCTCAGTGGCTTTGAAGAAGGCCACCATGAAGGGCTGTTTATTCTGAGGCCCACTGCGACCGATCAGCCCTGCCACACGAGGATTAATACTCTCTCCTGTAGGGGGAGACAGAGAGAACAGTGTAACAGGTGTTATGTCAAAGAAATCTTCTAGATTTTTTATTAATACATGGGAATGTATGAGGTGAAAGGAAGTGCGTTTTTTTGGTGTGCCTGTTAAGAGTTTATTTTGCATTTACGTGGTCCTCTCGTTCCTCACTAAAACCATGTTTGTCATGTCTTTAATGTTTTGCAAATGAGATTTTCCTCTGTGAATTCCTTTCCCTTTTTCTCAGGCCTTCTCCACCTTTGAAATGCCAAGAACAAACGTACACTGAACATCAAAGTCTCTCTACTTCAGTTTATGTGCGTATTTGTGTGGGTGTGTACATGCACGTGCATGCATGTGCACTCCAGTGGCGTCTATCTTGTTCTCTCAGAGAAGAATGTGTCTCTGATCGCAGTTTGGTGGTAAATCAAGGCTTCTGGTCGCCGCTGGCGACAGGACGTCCCATGCGCCTGTCTGTACATGCTCACCCATCACCCTTCATACCCGATCCAACACACAAACACACAGTCATGGATACAACCTCCCTAGCACACCCCTCCCACAACATGAAAGCAATACAGTGTCTGTTTTTCTCTACTAACATGTAACATCCTGCCATCCTGTGAGAGATAATATTCTCAAACACGCGCTTGTACTCTGCACTGTTTGTTGATAAAGTTTTCCACTGACTAAGATCCAAGCCTCGTGATGACAAACACCTGCTGAGATGTTATCCTTATGATAACGCAGTATATTTTCTGCATGCCTGCTAATGATGCTGTGGGTATGACGAATGACTGATGATGAATGATGAGGTGCAGGGTTTGATTTATCTCTGCTGTGTACAAACAAAGAATAAATCATGCGATTCTTTGGCCTTTCAGAGGACAGTGACGGTGACGTCCTAAGTCCTATGCCTTATATTATAATGCAGATCTTCATGTTTGTTAGATGTCCAAAAAATATCCAACAACTGCACATTATACATATAGTTAACTTTGGTCCGTCTGAAGAATATGATAATTTGATGGTTGTGTGGTTTTATAGCACTCTGCAGTTTTTCATGGTTTCTATGTGGTTAAACTCGAAGATGAAGGTAACTAATTACATTTACTCCTGTTACTGTTTATATGTTTCAGCAAAGTTGTATTCATATCCACATTTTAAATGAAATCATTACAAAGTAAAATGCTATCAGCTAATCTAGAATTATTTCTTGCATTTTATTTAGCAATTTTTACATTTACAATGTAGCTTGAATTCTATCATTTTACAAATCTTTACTTTGAGCACATTTTAAGGCCTACCTAGTGGTAACTACTTTAAATGAATTAACTACTTAAATTCACAATTACACTTTAATTCTAATTAAAAAAAGGTACCATTTAACCACAATGTACACCTGTGCAAACTGAAGTGCAGGTGTACACAACTATGCAATAAATCATACCTTTGTGAAGATTAGAATTCTTGTTAACAGTTTGTTTACAGTGGGGTGTTGATTCATCTGTATGGCCATTTTTTCTGGCTTGTCATCCCCTCATCTTTGCACCTAACCCTTTTCTGGCATATTCATATACAGCTGTCTATCTGTGTGCAAAACCAGTCCCACACACCATCTGTAACTTTCTATGTGCTGAGGAATATTCAGATCTCAGTGACACTCACCATTTGTGCTCTCCAGGGCCAGCTGTAGCCCCAGGTTCCTGCCAGGGTTCAGAACCCAGTGGTTACTGGTGGCTGTCACGTCAAACACCAGCCAGCCCTCCTCCGCTGCCCAGATCACCCGTGAGTCCAGCAGGAACAGATCTGACTCCCTGGAGTGGACAAAGAAGACAATAAACGTTTGTACTTGAAGTCAGAGATGAACATAAGTCAACAGGGTTTATATGCACAATTACAAAAGATGGGTTGAAACCATGAGTGTTTCAGTAAGAGTGTAAAGCCAAGTGACCGAAGCGCAAAGCAAGGTAATGGAGAGGAGAGAGGGAGTCAGAGGAGTGTGACGGAGTGAAACAAAGAGAGAGAGATGGAGCAAGAAGGCAAGTGAGGGAGGGAGGTCGGGGGGGCTCCAGATGGTGAGGCCCAGGGGAACACTTCATTTTCTTAATTGACAATAATGGCTTTATAAACGGCCGGTCCTTTCTTACACTACACACAGTCCATCACTGGCTGGAATTTAGTGGGAGAGCCAGAAAGCCACTGACAGGGAGAGAGAGAGAGAGAGAGAGAGTGAGAGAAACACAGCTGTGAAAGAAGAAAAAAATCTGTGTGAAAAGTACATATATCCAAGTCAGTCCTATTGTCCAACAATGAACTCTGGATTTTCTGCTCGTTCACCATTGAAGACTAAAATCGCTTGTTCTTCATGTGGCCATTCATGTATCCCGACCTATTTTCTGACTGGGCAGATAGTGTGTCACAGAGCTCTGGTTCATTCATGTACCCAGGCTTGTCTCTGGCAAAGGAATAAATGACTGTGTTGTTCCCCCTGGACAACAGAAACCTTTAGGAGGGGTCGAAGAGAGTAGGACATGGGCCATTCCAGAGTTACATACACCTTCTGGACGACCCAGATTAGCCACAAGGAGAAGGTGGGGCAAAGTCTTGTTCTGATTAAAGAAGATTCCAGATTAGAACGACAATTTATGATTTTCATGATTGATAAATGTGTTAATTCTTAATGAAATTATTGTCCAGTCTATAATGTATCAGAAAATGGCAAATTAAAGAGGCCTATCAAAAAATGCCAGATCCCAGGGTGACTCCTTTAAATTGCTTACTTTGTTCAAATCAGTTAACAACAGACATTTTGATATGCCCAAGAAGAAAAAGCACAAGTGCAAGTGATAAATAAAGTAATAAAGTAAAATCAAGTGAAGTTATAATGCTTGAAATCCATTTAGTCCTGAAGGGAGCTGTGAATGTCTCTACCAAATTCCATCCAACCATTCAACTGTTTTTCAAGACGTTTCTTTTATGTTAATTGACTAATCGATCAACAAACTAATCACATCAGCTAGTTCAGAGTCATTGCTTATCAACATGAAATATTAAAACACACATTATTGATGCACAAGCACATAACCATACACCCATACTCACCTATCAGAGTGTTCCTCCAACACCTGGTAGACGCTGATGCGGAAGGTCTCATTATCGTAACGTTCATGGATGAAGTCTTTATATATACGAAACTCAGCTGCAGTGACCGCCTCACCCTCTGGGATCCGTGACAGGTCGAATCTGAACTCTCTGTGGTGCCGGCGCACTGGTAGAAACTCCTTGTCGTGCTCAACTGCAAAAAAAGATTTGAAAATGAAATTTTTCAAATTTTCACATTTTCCATCTTTGCAAAAGAGGTAGACAGCGAGTGCATTTTCCTCTCAGATCTTTTACAATTTATTCTTGCCCCACAGTCCATCATCCACAGTTGTTAGCGAGCAGCTGACATAGCTTGTCAGATTCTGGATCAGTCCCAGATTAGACACATCTATAGATATGTAGAACACATGTTGGCTTATGACTGAAACATTCGCAAGGACTAGCGCTAGGAGCAATGCATCTGGTGCACACTGAGCCATGATAGAGAGATGCAGGCGTGCTTTGACAGCTTTATGAGCCCCTTTCTTCTCCCTCTCTTCCTCTCATAGCCCCAGAGAGTCATCCAGTCTGCCCTTCATCTGGTTCTCATGAGTTGGGGCTCCATGTTTGATGTACCCCATCCCCATTCCCTCCTCTCTCTCATCCCCTCATCCCAGCTTTCCAACCCCCCACTGTACCCCCAAGACATGTCCCCCTTGACCCTGCTCCTCTCAAGTCCCAGCAGGACATCACAGGGGTCAGCACCTTGTCTCTCATCATCTCCTGGCTCTCCTTCCACCTCCCTCTTCATCAACTGTCAGACAGACCCCCCACACATACATGCATCCATACATATACAAACAAATAAGCATACACAAGTATGCTAAATAACTTCCAAGAACCATGACAATAAAACATTCTTTATCCAGACCACAGCTCTGTTGTTTTAACCTTCTATTCTTTATATAGTATAGTATAGAAAAAATAAATAAAAATAAATAAAAATAAAAATAGAATTGCAAATGATATTATTTCATTGCATATTGGATATCACTGAGTTTGAGGCTGACAAAACAAGGAGTTTAAAGACGTCAACCGGGCTTTGGTATCAAATAAAACAAGACTTCTACAGCCACACAAGTGGCTCTGGAAGACCAAGAGACCCACACCTAAAGCCATGTCAATAAAGTGGCTAAAAATAATTAACAATCATTAATCAGTAATGAAATAATAATTGTTTACCATCTTAATACAGTTAGATATCAACCACATGCCCTTGTAGGGCTGGGTCACAGATGGGCAACAGAGGAAACCCCTCTCCACCAGCCCCTCCGTCTGCCCTCCTCAGCAGCCATCCATCAACACCAACACCCAAGTCCCAGGATCTCTGCTAAGCTTTGCATATAGCTTATAACATGTACATCAACGGACAAATACACACACATGCACAATTGAATTACTATTGAAATGAATTTTTTACAACATACTTGTTCAATAACAGTTGTTGGTAATATAAGTGTGCTATGATGCAAATGTCATGCATGTTTCGCTACATAACTAATGTGGTGCTCTTTCTTTCAGTGCACACCTGCCTCTTTGTTTTCCCTCATCCCCATTTCCTCTCTTCCTTCTTATGTAGTTTTCCCCCATGGTCTCTCCCTACATCCCCTTTCGTTTATGTCTCTATTAAATCTAGTTGCTGTAGGACATCATACAAAGGCAGCACTGTGAGATGATTGGCCAGGCCAGGAGTAAAAGAAAGGATCTAATTACTCTTCAATGAGGGACAGCTCTGCACTCTGTTAGCCATTAGACGGGCTAGCTTTAGGCTCCCATTGTCCTCCATCTGCTACGGGCACACACTGGACTGGTCTGAAAAGCAGTTTGAAGTCCACATAACCTTGAACTCTTTTCAAGGTTATGTGGACTTCACAGTAGACCTTTATCAATTCAACATCACTTCCTCCAACCACCCCCACTTATTTATTACCTCTTCTCATTCTATCAGTCCCCTCACTGTCAGCACTTGTATACATCCTGCACTGTGGACCACTCCATCAATCTGGGCTTTCATCACCCTCCAAGTTACCCTTTACAGCATTACAGTGCTGAAAAAGCATCACACTCATGGGAGTTCAGAATGGTTTGCGACTCCACCTGCAGTATAACCTCACACTTTATCTTGGGGACCCATTCAGGGGCTTTGACCATGAGGTTGGGAAAGACTGCTCTAGCCTACAAGGCCTGGACAGTAACTCAATATGATTATGATGTGTGTAAAAAACAAAGTAAGGACGACAATTTCAATGCTATTATCCTTTCAGGAAACAGTTCCTTCATGTTTTTGCTACACATTTTCATTTGTCCTTCATTCCCCTCCGCTCCAGTGGCTGCTTATTCTTCTACCACACCAGGGACCTCTCCCTCCTCCTGTAGCCCTATGCAGGTGCACTCCCTCTAGGAAGGAAGCCAGACCTGTTCTTTAGCCTCGGGAGCAGCTGCCCGCCCCTTCACTGTAAAAGCTCTTTATCTTTGCTTGTGAGAACAGCTGGATGCTTCTGTGAAACTCCCACACTAACTATTTGTATCACATCACTTTCCATTTCCAATCCTAAATGCATGAATTTGATCTGTGCAGTTTGAGAGAAAATGAGAGCGGCCTACAGAGCATAGCTGTAGCCTCTGCCATGATTCTGCCATTGTCTCTCTTTCGTTCTCTTTCTTTCTTTCTCTTACAGGCCATTACAGCAGTATGGCAGTCATTAGACGAGAGGAAGAGGCACAGTTAAAGCCAAGCGGGAGCATTTATGACTTCCTCTGGGAGGAAGTGAGTAGCCATCGCCCCACCTGTGTCGCACATATACACTCACCACAAAACGTGGCGAACACACCCTCTCATGCCATATGAGCCATTCATTTTGAGTAGCCAGCGTCTGAGTCGGTTACTGCTCTTCACATGGACACACACACACACACACAACTATCACAAAGTATTGCCTGTGAAGTGAACAGCCTTGTGCGTCACGGCACGGTAACACAATCATTATGGGTTTCTGTAATCCATAATTAGAGATGCAACAAGACACACATGCAAAGAGACAAACACACACAAGCACACTAACATCACAAACATACAGAATGCACATACACAGTGAGCTGCTTTTATCATTTGGACTGACGTCTGATTTGCTTTTTATACAAACTGCTGATGATGCATGATGTTATCCCACATCATTTGACTTCAGAAGGCCACACACGTGCACAGCAGCACACATCAGAGATGTCGGGATTGTGATGACCTCTCCGTCCTCCAAATCTACCATGCACCTGGCAACCAGAGGGTTACCGTATGAACAGTGTGTTAGCATTTTTCAAGATTTATGCTTCCCCATGGGCCAGACAGCTTTCTTATCATGTTCTCCCCTTTAGAGAGTTGTGCTTGCTAAAAGCCAAAACCTCTGATCTTTTTCCATAAAGTAATTAAGAGTGATTTGAGATTTGATACTCTGCTGCCATGCTCTGATTTCTGAATTTTATTTTTTACTTTTTAAATGTAGATTTTTTTTTCTAAAAAGATTGAAATCTATCAAAACATATTTCTGTACCTTGTTTTGTATATTGAGAGTAGTGAATAGTTCTGAGTAATAGTAAAGAGTGATATTTTATTTTTCTAATTGTCAACAAAACCCATGAAAACACCAAATCAACAATGACTTTATCATACTAACAGTCTGTGTATCCAAAGCCTGATATAGCTTATACCTCTGTGCCACAGAGCCCCAATGGTGTCCAATAACTGGAGAAAAAAAACAAAACACATCAGCGAGTCACCCCATTGCACTGGGGGAGATGAGATGCTCCTTCATAACACTGTACACAGGCACTGTTCTTTATTTTGATTCAGTCTCACATTCACCTTCCTGCTGGCGTACACACTAGCACAACAAATCCACAGCCGAAAAAAGTAAAAAAAAAAAAAAAAAAAAACTTTGCTTGACTTGCCAAAACTACATAGCACAACTTTTTATGGAATTAAATGAAAAAATAAATAAATAAATGAAATTATATATTTGTGACCCATTTTTAAAGATTTACATCTTCAACAGGAGCAACTGGGCTTGAGGCTGAGAGTGATGGACGAGATGGGGAAATCGTAAAGTAGTGAGACAGACCACACTGTTGGTTTTGGTCTTTTCATGGGATTTTTTGACAGCAACAAAATATCCTTTATCCTGTAACTCCTTTTTCTCTCTACTTGTGTGACTCTCTTTTCCTTTTCTTCTCTTTTTTTTCCTCTCCTCTCCCTAATCCTTCTCCCCCTCTCCTGCCAGGCCTGAAGACCTAAGACACTTCTCCGACACCTCAGGCTCCGGAGCAGCAGCGGACAGATCTGACGGCTTGAATTAGCCCAAGTGTCTGTTCGGAACCCTCACACCCCTCAGTCATGCCTCGCACGCTTCCGCTGCTCGGTAGGAGGGGGGGTCTCACCCCTGGCACCGCTCTCACTTCTCTAAACCGATGGCTTAAGCTTCGCCCCCCTCCCATCCCACCTTCAGTTCCCTTGAGTTAACTGTGCCACCATTATCTGCACCTCGCTCTGCGTCCCTGTAGAGCCCATTAACTCTAACGAAACACCTGATACCCAAAAACCCAGACACTAGTAAAGCGGTAAGCCAATCAAATCAGGGTCAGAGTATTTCATGATGGGATCTAGAGGTCTATGAACAAGACTGTGACACTAAACAGAGTCATGCAAATTTGACTGATACACCATAATGATCTGTCTCTTTCTGTTGCTCTTACTCCAACAGTAATTTCAGTACAGTACTGGGAACAAGTAAGTCATAGTTTCCGAAAGCTGAAAGGAGAGAGGGGAAGAAAAACTGAGTGCAAGGAAGGGGCAGATTGCTCAAGATGTTTATCCTATAAAGAGTAAAGAAGGTTTGATCCCTTGGGTACCGGGTGACTACCCACAGTAGGGCGATTACAGCGTTAGGAAACATCCTGCCCACTGGCGACTACTGATGACATCATGCCCGTGTGATGTATTTATACTGCTGTAGGGCCTGACAGCACTGGCTCCCTGGGAAAGGGTCAGTGGTGTTTCATGCTATAACTTACTCACAGTTAACGATCATTAACTCACCGCTGTGTGTGTGTGTGTGTGCGCGTGCACGCGCGCAATCACGTCTAAATGCCTTTGAGCCTGTGCGCAAGTAGAAGCAGTAACCACAGGAAGAAGAGTCTTTACATTTAAGACTTGTGGTCAAACCAAACTTTTCTGAGTTCTCTAGCCTGAAGGCCATCATGAGGTCTAAGATTATTCTCACAGCAGCTTTGGTAACCTCTCTCTCTCTCTCTCTCTCTCTCCCTCCCTCTCACTGCAGCCTTCAAACATGCTTGCCCTCTACACCCGTAAACTGTAGTGTTGGGTTCCACCTCATGCTTCGCTGGGCATCATGGACCAGAGATTTATACTGGATATGTAACAGTCTGGAGCTCACAGGAATGTATCTGACTGTGAAGCCTCTTTTTGGCACTCTACCTCTGCCCTTTACAGAGGGACAGTTCATCCAAACTACAAAAACCTAACCTTTTTCACTTATCTCTACTGTTATCTAACCTGCTGATAGTTTTGGTTTAAAAGAGTATTTTACCATTTTGGGAAATACGCTTATCCACTCTCTGACAGAGTGTCAGATGAGAAGATCACTGCCACTCTTACATCTGTCTGTTGAATATGAATCTGCAGCCAGAAGTCACGTAGCTTAGCTTAGATTAGTCTGGAAACAGGGGGAAGCAGCTACCTTGGCTCTGTTCAAAGATAACAAAATTCACCAAGCACCTCCAAAGCTCACTAATTAACACATTATATCTTGTTTGTTTAATCTGTGAAAACGACAAGGTTTATGTGCTAGACTATTTCTTGGCTGGGAGCAGTTGCTTGGCCACCAGGGGAGACTCCAATAACTTACTGCTGCTTCATATTCACAGACAAACATGAGAGTAATATTGATTTATTGAGCAAATAAATGAATTTCCCAAAGGTTTTGAGATCTCTGATCTCTGAGATTTCTGTGGCCAGCCCAAAACAACTGAGTTACTAAGTGGAAAGGGGTCGCTAGTTCCAGAAGTGCTTTTTCCCCACTTTGTACTCCCATTTGAATTCCAGACTCAGAAAAACTCCAGAAAATGTAACAATCATATAGCTTTACATTAGCACCACAAGTTTTAATTATTTTACCTTTGTTTCTGAGATCATGTTTTATCTGTCATTTGGAGTTCAGGTTATAGTGGACAGCTCTAAACACTACAATGCCCTTTGCTATGGAGAAGAAGTGAGCCAGAGCTGTGAATCCTAGCAGTAGTGAATTCAAAAGGCTTTGTTGTTGCAGTTGTTAACAAAACATGGCGTCATAATTGCTAAATCCAACTAACCTCCACCATTTGCTTCCATTTGCCACAAGCTTGGTGAGTGGATATGTCTTGAAGAAATGCACCTTGGGAGTTCATGTACTGTATGCCACAGGGGCGAATTTGAAGATCCCACACAACACTGAATGAAGGTCCTACAGGACAAATGGAGTCATCTCCAAAATTGTAACTGAGACATCATCATGTTCCCTCAGAGGTCTGTCAAGAGAGATTGTACATTAGTGAAAGGCAACGGTGACGACAAAGAAACCACATCCTAAATCTTCAGTGGCCATTGTTCCGTGGTGTGATATAATGTGTTGAGAGATGGGGATGAAGGGATGTGGCGAGATCTGTGCCAAACAGTGAGGGATCTTTCTCTGTGCTAATGCCACTGTGACCATCTGCACTTCCCCTTAGCTGCAGGATAAAACAACTCTGAGATGTGGAACCACAGCCATTCAGTTTCCCCCACTCACTCTTCCCCTCATCCCCTTGCTTTTATGTTCTTTAATTTTGTGGCCACAGGGGCCACACCCTCCTCGACCAGCCAAGCCGCCTCTTATTTTAGACCTCAGGAAAATTCACATACAATACTCACATCGGCACAAAAAGACACGCAGATTTTCCGGTGTCTACATAAAACTTTTTTTATAAGCTTCCTCCTGCATCCCAGAGTGGCATCTTATGCACACATGATGGGCACAGTGGCACCCCGATTTTAACAGCTTGTTGTTTATTTTGTTTAATTACAGCCCATTCCTTTTTCAAATAAACAAAACATCTGTGGAGGAAACACAAGGGAAACACAGCTGCACACTTGCCTAAATAAATAGAAACCTGCCACATGCGATTCATATTCCAAGCTGCACATACGCAATATTTCATCACTTATCATAAAAACACTTGCGTACAGTTGTTGCTTGGCTTTTACAAGCTTTGATTTGGCTGTTGGAGCCTGGTGAGGAATCTGGTCAGTATTACGAGCTTCCGCTAACGCAATCTTCCGCTAGGAGAACTAACACACGTCTCACAGTGCAGCTGGTGACTGGGCAGGGTAGGTGGCTCTAAAATAGTGTTTTACTATGCACAAACACACACACAACTGCTCTAACACGAAGGTTCAACAAGCACATTATGTTCCCACAAGAAAAAGAATAAAGAAAGAAATGGACTCGCTTTAAAGAAATGCACAGCATCCATTTGTGATCCACCTTTCCCTCTCTTCTTTCCTTTTCTCTCTTTTCCTTCTCCTCTCATGTCATTCCTTCTCTCCCCTCCTCCCTGTCAGTGCCCCAGTACCAAGCAATGAGTTCTGTATTTGTTTTTGCAGCAGTGGAGCTGTTGGTCCCAGGATCTCTGGCTGTGCTCTGGCCCACATCTGCTCTCTCAGCTTCACTGCTTGGTACCCACCGTCATGGAAGTGCAGGGGAGTCTTATGTGCTGCCGGTCACTGATAAGGCAAGGCCAAAGCAACCCAGATGAAAGAGAAGTGGCTAAATGGGTGGAAATATAATTCATTTTGTTATCCACTGCACTTTTATAATCTCACAGCTCGCTTTAATGCATCAATTATTCATCTTCTCCTGCATGCATTTAGCAGTGGCAAATCACATGAGTTTACCACAAAACTGGAGCTATGTTCTGAGACACAGAAAAAAAAACAGAAAAGGTCAGAGCAGACGAGTGAAATTATTAGAAAAACTAAAATGAGCCCAGCATTCCTGGCAGTGGAGAAGCTCCGTCCATCATTGAAGCAGAGCTAGAACGCCTGCTGCTTAGTACATCTGGGCCTTTTGACCACTCGCCACATTGTCAAGTCCCACCCGCAGAGTGTTTCATCATTTCTCCCAGCAAGTGCATTAGCCTGGCCAAGAGCACAGAGGCTCTGCTGTGTACATCCAGATGTCATTCTGGACTCTTGGGTTCAACAGGTGATTCTGGGAGATAACAAATAGAAAAAGACACAAAAAAGACTTTCCTGGACCATGCCGACTGTGGATTTTGTAAAGTTGCCTGAAACTTATAAGAGAAGAGACTCTTTGTCTCCATTTGCAGTATTTATTTACACAGCGGACCTTAACATAATACATCAAATCGTGGAGGGCATTAAGAGAAATTACCTGACAGGAAGGCAGGGCTATCTGTACCAACTGCTACATTCCTCTGCTTCTGCTCACTCCCTGTCCAGCAGAAGGCAATAAAACACTCAATAACACTAATTAGCTCCAGAAGCATTCCTTTAGGGCAAAAAAAAAAATGTGTGTGTGTTTCCCTCCACACATGTATGCATGCTTGTACATACACATACGCATGTGCTTTTAGTCCACTGGGAGTGTATACAGAAGCGATTACATAAATCTACTGGAGGGAAAAAGGCACACTAACAGTGTCAAGGACGGGCTTCATGCACAGAGGAAAGATTGGCCTTCAACACATGCTTGTGTTTTAATTTTCTAGTCCTCATGCCTACATTTCAGAAAGCAGCTTCTGGTGTGAGATGGAGAGACCAAGACAGACAGATCCATCAAATCAACGACTCAACAGTGGACAAAAAGTACAAATGTCTGTGTGTTTATGAGAGAGAGAGAAAGGGTGAGAAATGAAGTAAAGACACAGGGAAAGCAGTGTACTGGGTTCAAAGAAAGTGTGTGTGTGTATGTGTGTATGTGTGAGAGAGAGGTGGGGAGTGGAAAAACACACAAAAGAACTTGAGAAAGTGCTGAAATGTTTTATGTCTGGGAGCACGGGAGGTTTAAACCTCTGGAGGTGAGGGCCAGAGCAGGAGGTTGGAGACTAAACACCCCACAACACTACTGGGAACATATGATAACTAACTAATTAAAAGTAGGAGGCCAGTGCTGATAATCAATACTGTTGGTTCTGGGAGGGAAGGGAGGGAAATTTCGTATCAGATGGTCCTGCGTGTGGGACGGATTGGAAACAGGGCCAGACATGATGGTGGAGGTCGAGATGAGGGGACTTATTGGACTCTTGAAAAGATAAAGTTTCACTGCACAGCTGCTTTGGCCTGCAAAAAGAGGGAAACATCTGTATTAACCTCAGCACCACAGGCAACCCACTGTGGAGAGGAATGCAAGAAGCAATAGAGAAAAGGGTGGGGAGAGAATGAACAGAAGATATGGATAGAAGTATGTTTTTTTAAAAAGAGAGATATTGGAACTATTCACTGGAAATGACAAGTATGGACCACTATCAGCTATAAAAGCAGAGCTGCGTGCCTCTAACGTGACTGTAGTGTGACACAACTGCTTCTGAGCATGCAGCCGTGAGTGTGTGAGCCAGTGACACAATGTTGTCTGAAAGCCAAAGCCTCTAATAAATCCAAACTAATTTACCAGTAAGACATTTCTTCCCCTTTCTGCTCCCCCATTACCTTCCTATTAACACATTCTCTAAAGCAGGGAGACCTGGCTGACAACTGCGTGGCAGCTCCTATGGGAATAGAAAGAGGGCCATGAATGGTGGAAGGCCAGGTGGTGCCCTGTCAGGTCACCAAGGTAACACAGAGGATAATTACCTACTAGCGCACTGACTCACTCAGCACGCCAAGTCTGTATGATACTTCTCTCTTCAATGATCACAGTCTCAACTAGCTAGTTAAATATAGGCAGAGCTTTAACATGACACATATCACTATTCTAGCTATTCACCACGTGCGACATTATGGCTTGAACTGGGTGAGATAATGACTATCCAAATGTTGCATATTGCAAAAGAGAAGGAAAGCTGTGGAACTTTGTTTGTTTACTGCTTTTCAACTCTGTTTAGTGAAATGCATCACATCTGCTGCTGATTAACAACAGCAGAACACTCAGCACTTAAGTGCACTCTGGTAGCAGATGTTTTCAATGGCTTGATTTTTGTTCATTTGTCTAGATGCTTTTATTTTATATCAACAGCCCTTCGAGTGTCCAGACATAGAGACTGACTAACGACGCCACTCTCACTCATACCCATCAGCCATCAGGGTTTAGTTACTGAAAAAGCTAAAGAACGAACAGGCGAGGTTTATAGTGCGACGGTGAGCCTCTATGCACAATACCGGGACCCTGACACTGAGGCAGCTACTGTTATATTAGTAAGGATGTTTTTCATACTGAGATTTATCTTTAAAAGGCAAAGGTAGGCAAAATCAGTTACTGTTCAAAGCAGCTGTGCTACTGTGCACCACACAAATATACTTTTTTTTTTTTTTTACTGTCAGGCCCCAACCCCATTTTTAACATGTTCCTTCATTACAAAGAACATGCACAGTTTACTTTGTGTCATCTCACACTCACTGTCCACTCACTACAGCACCAAATGTGTATTACAGTAATCCACAGCTGAAGAAAGTCCCCATCTCATGCAATGTTTACTTTTTGTCTGAGTAGCGCTTGCTAAAAATGACTGTGTCCTACTTCCTTAAGAAATTACTGAGAACTCCTTAATGAAGTTCTGTATTCATAACCTGTTTTTAAAGATTAACAGCTTCAGTAGGAACCAGTTGGCTGGGGCTGGGTGCCACAGACAGGGTAAGGAAGTCACAAAGTATTGTTGGCTTCGATCTTTTCCTCAGTTTTGTTAACTAAGAATAAAAAAAAACATATAATAAATACAAAAACATGGAATAACGTCACTCTTATTCTTTATCTTAGAACAATAAAATGTTAAGACTATAGCATCACAATGATTTATTATCTAGCCCTAATGTATCCAGGCACAGGTTACCTTAATCCACGCAGTATTGCATGAGAACAGGAAAATTAAGGAAGCTGTGACTAACATAGCTCATGATGACATTTTACAGTAAAAGACTACAAAACCCCCACCTCCTAAACACAAACACAGGTGATGATGATGCCACTGTTTCAGTCATCCAGGATGCAAATAGCAGACGTCAAAGTCACAGCCCTTTCCTGTGGAGTAAATAGACATTTAAGGCTGGGCATTATGGGTGTTTGTGCGTGTGCCTGGATGGCTGAGTATGACTGGCCTGTGTGAGAGTTTAACATGAACTGAACTGAACTGTAGCTCACTACGGGCCAAAGTAGCGGGCGAAAGCTCGGGAAGCTGCGGTTTGTTAAGGAGGAAATTCCTTAATTCACGGTGGCTGAGAGCTAATGCTGCCAGAGACCACTGGGATTCGATTAAATAATTATTACATAAAGGATGTAGTATATGTGTGTGTGTATCTATCTAAAGATAGATAGGTAGATAGATAATTATTTTCTTTTACGATTATAGATTACATTTCTTTTTCTTTCTTACTTTTCTGTATTCTTTTCTGTTGCCACCCTGACAGACAGAGAATGTGTGTGTTGTGTTAACTTGCTGGCTTGTTATCATGGCATGTCCAGCACACACCCAGTGCCTGGGCGACCTGTGTTGCGTGTTGCAGTGTACATTCTGAATGTATGCTGTAAGCCATTTACACAGCTGGGCTTTTAAACTGAAGTGACTCAGTGAGAGGACGTCCCTGGCCTGGGGTCTGTCCCAAAGCCCACACCCACCCTAGCTGGCTGCACTGGAGTCTGCAGCACTCACACAAGCTGACAACAAAGAGAAGAAGCTCCCCTGAGTGACAATCAGGAAGGAAGAGTTAGAGCTAGGAACATCTTTTTTTTTTTTTTCATATCGAACCACTTAAAATAATTACGTGGCTCACTGCACTGAGCTATGATCTTTTACACTGCTGTGATAACTAGATGGGTAGTTCTGTACTGTAGCTCTGTGATGTACCCATAGTGAAATCAGATACTTTCTTGTCATAGTATTTAACTTTAAATAAAAATACAAGCCAATGCATGGAAATAGGCCTCGCAGGAAGCAGTAACCAGTGTACAAAGTCTGACTAATGTACCTTGGCACGGTAGTTATGGAGACATGCAGAGTTTTGAGGGACAGTTTTTAAATAAAAGCCACACTCATTTTGCTCTCAGACAACCTAAATAAGAAAACAAACCCACAATGAGCAAATGTGGAGAGGAAGGAATTTGGAGAGGAAATAGTCAATCCTTTTGATAGCCATCGCTTACTTCTCTGTGTCCCTCTCACTCTCATGTGAAGAGTAATGAAACAGCATATTATCTGCTGTTTTAAATCAAGCTGCCTGGACACGGATCTGATGGTATCACATGAGACTCAGGGAAAAAACCTGACAATGAACCCTACTGACAGATGCAACACGTGGCAGATAGCTCACACAATGCAGTGACAAGCACCCGCTTTATATGCAAATGAGTGACATATATGGGACATTGAACATGTCCCATGAGGAAGTTTCAACCTAGGCAAATGCCATCAGTAATTACATTAGCCACAAGACTCCAGGAAGGCAGTGTGACTTTCTTTCCACGATCCTCTAATATATTAAATAAAAATCTTCTCCCTAGCGGATGTGACCCATCGTTTAGATTTTCTGTCTGCTTCGAGTATCAACCGCCGAGAAGAAATGGACCAAGTCCCAACTATCTCTCATCTTTCTTTCCCTCTGAAAAGCTCCCTTCTTTCTTGTCAGCTTACTGCAGCCTTGGCCCTTGACTTTGCGAGGCCCTTGACTTTGCAAGTCTCTGTGGTCAAATCCATCTGTGTCACAGCCTGTCAAAAATAGTCACAATGCAGCAGCTCCCACAGTAATTACACAGTGCAGTGAAGGAACCAGTGTCACCTCCCTCTCTCTTGCCAAGACACTCCAACAATGATCTTTCCAGGATTGTATGTAAACTTCCAAGTCCTTGCAAAACTGAACACTAAAACTCTGTTGGTTTGCAAACATTTAACTATATGCCTGCTGAGAATATCATATACTTTATTATTCTGTTATATTATGGTGAAGGTTAATAAGCAAAAATAAGACACAGCTACTTATATGGAACATACATGGGGCATTTGCTGTGAATTAATTATTTGCTCAACAAATTTAATTATAATAGTATGTTTATCTATCCATAAATCTGACACCACCGGCTAATGTTGTGATTATTTGCACTTAACAACCACTGACTGTTGCTGACAGCAATAAAATTGTCCAAGACACTTCGATTTCAATAAACATGCTGATTAGATAAGCACAGTGGTCCACAGAACAACTTTTAACAACCAACAAGTAAACAATAAAACTATTCTATTGGAGTGAAGTGCATCCTTCAACATAATGATTCATTGTGTGACTGGCTGAAACTGACTAAACTAAGTTCAGATCATCATTGACTGGCATCATTGTGGTCTGAGTGTCTACAGGGATGTCTCCAGATTAGAGCGAAGGGAGGACCCAGTGCACTTTGAACCCATTCTGCTGTTGACTTACTCATTCTTTAGATAACACATGGTTGACATATTAGCTGCTGGCTGGCCCATCATCCACAGCTCCAGCACCTGAACATTAGCTGGTTGCACAGCTGTTTAACAGAGAGGGACACTGGAATGTGACACTCCTGGGTATTATCTGGATAACTGCACTTTGTTGTCTAGTAGTTGTATGTTAAGATTGGTTATATTGTGCTGGTCTCCTGCGCGTGCATGCAGGTGTAACATCAGAAAAATACATGTGCTGCTCCTTAAGGTGTAGTAACAAGATAAAATGTCAGTGCAGTGATTCTACTTTCAAACTTAGACACATAGATAGCCTATAAACCAGCTGTTCTCCACTTGCAACAAGTGGAGAACAATGCTTACAGTAATGAATTCTCCGTGCCAATGAAGTCCTGACAGTGAATTATAGCCTACATATAGGTGATCACTAGAAAAGAGCTTCAGAAACTTCAAAACAAAAACGTGTGAAAACAGTATGTGTGTCCCTAAAAAATAAACTTTATGTTCACGTGTGTTTGAGGCTATCAACATAACAACCTAGTCATACCAAATGCTATTTTTGTGGGCAAACTATTATTGAAAAAAGTGAGACGACTGGAGAATTACGGCACAATAATAGCTTTGATGGACTTAACTGTCATTGTAACAAGTCTATAATTCTCCAGGAGCTTGTTTTGCTGTATTTAAATTTTCAGTAGTTTTAGGTAACATTGGCGGTGAAAGAATAAGGATCCTACCTAAATTGACGAAGCTCATGACCATGTCTGCATCGTTCAAGAAGTTGTTGTCTTGCAGGCTGGCTATCGGGGGCCCCTGGGTGGTGAAGACTGGCTTGTAGGGGTAGGAGTATCTGTCCTCGTCTCCCTCTGTGGACATCGCGTTGTACAAGTCCAGCATAAACATCGGGGCAGCATTGTGCTTTCCGTGGAGGTGGGGTCGCGGCCGGTGCGGCAGCCCCAGGATCGACAGGATCTCCCGCTGCATCTCTCTGCGCTCCTGGCTCTTCAGCCGACGGTGGATGAAACTGGAGTGAAACTCGTTGTCCAAAGTAAAGTTCGTAAAGGCGGTATCCGCCAGAACGCAGTAGCTCCAAACCAAGAGCAAAGCGGGAGCACGCTTATCCAAAATCGGTGCCATGGTACTCGCCGTGCGTAATTGCGCCCAGTTCTGCTCGCCGAAACTCTGGTAAATGGATATTGAACTTTTAGCAGCAGACAGCCTCTGTTCAATATCCAAAATCAGTTACGGACCCTCATGATGAGGGAAGTATTCCCAAATGAAACATCAACTTAACCTCAAGTCCCTTTATTGATTGGTTTTCTGGCTAGATTGTGCTCGCGTGGACCACTGTCCTCATCCACAACCTGTGGCCAACAGCTACCAACTGTAGTGGAGTGGAGGCTGCGAGCAGACGCGTTTCACCGGGAGAGACACGAACAAGTTCTGAGGAGGCGCTGTGTACTGGGAGGAGCAGGAGAGAGAGAGAGAGAGAGAGAGAGAGAGAGAGAGAGAGAGAGAGAGAGAGAGAGTTGCGAACTAACTTGGTCTTTGTTACCAACTGTAGAAAGGCTTGAGGCTACATGTGCAAATACAAAACGGATTAGGACGGGATTTGTATCGTGATGCTTCAGTTTATGATAAAGCACATTTCGTCATTCCTTTCCCACAATTCCTAGTGCCTGTGTGCTTGTGTGGATTTAATAATGACAGATGTACAGACAGTGACAATAGGCTTTTGTGTTAGTAGGCTTATGGGAAATAACAGACTTCATATCAGAGGGTAATTATTTGCCCCTGTGGATGAATACTTGTGGGAGAGGTTGCAACATGCAGTTGTAATACTGCCACTATGAGAGTTACCTAGTGATCTGCAGGTGCACCATCTGAATACCTTGGGTCATGTGGTTGTGAGAGTTAGAAGTCAGTTGCCTTTTGATGTCAAAGAGGCAGTATTACAGCCCCACAACGGCCATTTCATGCTGCACCACTGAACATATCCAAGCTTTCTATCCCCACTGGTGGAGCAGGAAGCTTGTGACAAAGGCAATGGTGCACAGACAGAGCACAGACTGCAAAGGAGGGGTGCAGATGTTTGGCAGCTGCTTCATCCCTCCATCTGCCCCCCTGGCCCCAGCACCTCTTAAACACCACACTTTAATGGAACACTCCTGACCCTCTTGTACGCTCGGCGCGCACTGACACAGACAGAGGGATTTCAGATGGCCCTTGCACCAGGAACGACCGCTTTATCTAGACAGACCTCCTAAAACTTTTTCACTACGCTGAGAGTGGAGTTTTAAAAGCTCTGTAGCTGAGATGTTTTAGGGCTACAGCTTGCCAGGTGATTTTTATGACAATAAAATTAGACTTCAATGGCACAGCAAGAAAGGCTGCCAGACGGCTTAAGCCATGATTGCAAACAGAGGAACGGAGGAAAGGAGGCAGAGCGTGTCTTGGGCTATTCTACACTTAGCTCACCTTCCTGCCCATTTAATGTGGTTGTTCTTGTCTTCAAAGGCGTTCCACATCCTCTTTTTCCAGTGACAGTTCAACATGGCTTAAAGGCTGAAAGCTTACATAGCCTGCCACTACTCATTCTGTATATCTAATCCTCTATTTGCTTTTAAATGGCCTTTCAGTAGTAGCCTGTAACATATAAACATTTCTATCCGGTGCCTCAGATAGAATCAGCTAATGGCCGCAGGTGTTTACATTACAGCAGTTTCCGACGGCAGACTTGAAAGGGTCTTGGTTTCAGTTATAACTATACATCTTCCTCTCTTTCTTTCTCTCACTTTCTTTTCCCCTTCTCTCATTGTCTTACAGTCATTCTCTTGCACTAGTACCCTTGCTGCAAGGTTGGTGAGGTCAAACCCTCTAGTGCTCTTCCAACAACCCCAAGCCCTCGGCTCAGTTTGTGCCCAGAGACGGGCTGACAATCCTGGGCAGGACAATAGGAACAGACCCCCCTTTGTTTTTGCCTCCATGGGCCTGGTGACAGTCACAGTAAACAGTGGGCGCAGGCTGAGGCCAGACTGGGTGAGCCGCACTGAGGGGCCTTTGACAAGGAGAACTAAAGCAGAAAAGCAGAGCAAACAGTGTTTGAAGCTTCCGTCAAAGACACCCACATAGAAAACAAACTGCCAAAAGAATAGTCACGTTTTCCCTCAAGTATCTCACATTAAACTCAATATTTTGTCTAAGATACACACAACCACTAACATATTCAGGCAACCAGTGATTCACACTGTCAAGTACCTGTATCATTACATTTAAGACAATAAAGCAGCAAAATAAAACATAATACTAATAATGTATAAACACTAATTATGCCTGCCTAGGCATTGAAAAGAGTGGACACACTTTTGCCAGCAGGGCCAGAATACCTGAGGAAATCATTCGAGCACAGAACTGTTTTCACAGCATCTTAAATTATCATGTTAATAGTCAACTCTTTCTTTCTGTTCTCTGTTTAGACAGGCTTTGATCTTAAATTTCCTTTAGCTCAAACTAGCATTTGGCCCACAGCATTTGGAGCAAACACACTTACACTCTTTCTACTAAGACCTAGGACAATCCATGTAAATACACACCACTCCAACAGGCTGGAGCACGATACTAAGCTCCAAAGAAGACCACACAGCAGTGCAGTGAAAAATCCCTGGAAACTCTTTCACACCCCCACAACACAAGAAAACACTCCACATAATATTGCCTTCACTTCCTTTTTTATCTATGGTAAGCGTTTGTGCTCTTTCCGCCTGCCTGGTTATCTCTATTTAGCAGCTCAAAGCATGCGGTCAGAGGTCAGATTAATATTTATTTCATGTGTTGCCTCAGAGAGCAGCAGGCAGCAGTCTTTTGAAGGCCTGTGGATGCAGGGAGGCGGATGAGGTTTGGTGGAAGGTGGGGGTCCCACCGAGCAGACCAACAGACGATACAGTAAAACTTTTTTTCAGGGTAAACTGACCCTCAAATGAAGCAGTGTGGGGTCGGGGTGCAAGGACAGGAGAGGGTGGAGGCACATTTTTTCCTCTCCCCCCTCCCTGTCTGCCTGTTCCGTCCGCCCTTGTCTACGTATTGGCGTAACCCCACTGCGTGCACTGCACAAACCATCGGCCTGTTAAAACAGCCTAACCAGGTGGAGCTGAGCTATTGCAAATGTTCCCCTTCTGGTGTCACACTTCCAGGGGCCTCATGAACATATGAGACACAGCTGTGAGACAGGCAGAAGAAAGAGAGGGGGTGGGTATATGAAACAGCTTTGAAATAGTTCACTGTGTATATCCCATTTAGGTTTTGGGTTTGATTGCATTTTTTAAAAAAATCTGCATCCAGTATTGAATTATTGAATCCAAGTGCTTTCAAATACCTTCACAAATTCATTTAGCTTTGCAATTTTTTTTTAAACATTGCACATGGTTTATTTCTTAAGAACAAAGACTTAAGAGATTGCTGTTCAAAGAACTAAAGCTCAAGTTTTGCCAGACAGATTACTTATTCAGCTAAAGGACTATTTGCTTATTGATCAATGCTAGTGAAAAAAGTAAAACAGTTGATGAGACATTGAGATATTACTGAGATATTACAAATATTTTACCAATTTGCAACCTAAATACAATTTGGAACTGGCGCGTTGCAAAACAATCCCTATCCCATTCTCAATTTCTACATTACTGGTTTGCTATTACTATAACAATTTTTATAACAGCATTAGATGCCCAAAAGACATAAATGGATTTCCTGCTAAAGAATACATACTTATTTTATTTGAAATGCTGCACCTTGCAATCCTCCTTGCCATCACTCAGTACCTAGTTTCACCTGTATCCGGTATGTCTCGTCGCTGTTGTGTCTGTCTGTAGCCCGATATGGCACTTGGGAACACCAGAGTATCCTGGGTCTGATTCATAGCTCTCAGCAGTCCAGCCAGACTCATCAGTCATAGTTGGTGTCACTGACAGTCAGAGATTCCGTTTTAGTTAAGCTTCCCATAATGCCCAGCTTAGTAGGGCTTATCCACTGCAGGATGTTATCACTCAGGCACTCTGTCACCTGTGTCATCGGCACAGAGTCTGGGCTTGACACTGAGCTGGTCTCCTCACCCGGCCACATACTTATCAGCATCCATTACTGAGGTGTGAGGGCCTGATAAAGGTCCGTGCAGCTCTAGCCAGAGGTCCCATTTAGATTCTTGTCTGTGCAGCGAGAGGCCTTGCCCCTTTGACTCTTGCTCTCATCACTCTGTAGTGCTGTGTTGGCCTGTCAATCAGGACCCTGGGTGATCAGTCAGCTCCTTTTTAGAAGATGCTGGTCTGAGGAGCCATTAGAGAGGAGGCAGGAGCCAGACCAGCCCAGGCCAAACGCTGATGAGAAACAGAGGAGCAGGAGAGCCCGAGGTAGAAAGTCAGGAGTGGGTGGGGGGGGCAGAGGAATAGGAGGTGGATGTGCTGAACTATGTGGATTGTGAAGGGAGGGCAGCTCTGTTTTCTATTTGTGAGGATTAGGTTGACAGATCTGTATTTAGTTTCTTTGGGCCTCTAGCTCCAGCTAATCCCCCTCACCTGCAGTGGGTGCCCCCCCTCCGCTCTTTCCTCTGACCCTGCAGCCCCTACTTCCCCCATGTTCCCCCCTACAGCCCAGCACAAACACTCATCCCGAGACAAGCACATGACTCGTTGCACTCTGTCTCCTCAGGTTAGGGCCTCACACTCGACACAAATCTCTCCCTGGCCAAAGGAACAGCAGGGGTCTGGAACAGAAGAAAAAGGACCCCCACAACCTGTGGTCTTCCACATATTAAGATTTTTTTCAGTTTGGGTGAGGGGTTGTCCCTCATCACTTAGAGATAGCAATTACTCAGAAATTAAGAGCCATTACTACGGAAGCAGCTTGTCAAAGCCACTCAGGGGAAAGAGGGACCTTTGGCAATGCTGCACATTAGGAAATATTCAGGGTCAGGCCAGGGGCACGGACCTCTTCTCTTTAGATCCTGGCTCCCACACACTCTGACCAGGCCTTCACACTGTGAAAGAAAGACTGCAGTGCCTCCGCAAACACACACAGCATGCCTGCCAGCAATTCTGAAAGGTGGAGACTCTGGATGACCTAATAGTTATAGAATCTAAGCACATTTCTCTGTTTTAACAATAATGTGGCATGACTGCAAGATGATGCAACAACGAGACAGAAACAGGTTTTGAAAGGTTGTTGATGAAGTAATATGTGGGATTTCCTCAGGGTATAGTATTTATTTAATGTCATTTCAATGCTTGGAGCCTAAAACAGCTATAATTAGTCAATAACTGTCTGTTTCAGTAAAGTGAACTGCTAAAAAAAGAATGAGCAGCATCTCACAGAGTCCTAAAACACATGTTGGCCAGGATTATCATTATACACAGTGATCATCAAAATTATATTTAAAAATAATTTCCACATGGCTGACAGATACAATATATATTTGGTTTCGCTGGGACTCTAACCACAGCCAATTACTCCCCACCCACCCTACTGAAACCACCACACACAAACAGAAACACACACATACAGTAGACACACCTTCAGACAAGTAGCAGCAAGTTCACATAAAGGGTCTCATTACTGAGTGCCACAGACGGTGCAAAGGGGGATTTTTCTTAACACCACCAGCATAGGCCTACTACCTTACACCAATGAGGTGCTAACTGGCCCACACACAGTCCTGGATGTTATTAATGGACACGGCTTGCAAATGTGCACTGACCTTTAGCTTGAGGAAGAAGACTGGTAGCTTCTCGCAGTAATTTTCAGGCTTGTTGTGTACATGTCAGGACGTCAGTATTTAATGCAGGTTAGTCTGGTACTTCTGCATTCTCAGTTGTGGCAACCTGCTCAGAGAAATACAGAAAGGAGAGGATTTAGCATTAAAAGCAAAAAGTAAACCACAAGCGGTGATATGAAGAACTTCTTTTTTTATGATGTGGTTTAATATCATGAATGAGGATTAGCACAGAAATGGCACATTCTTTATGGATTTAATTTTATTTGGCTATTATTTAGCCAGGAAAAGACTTGTTGACATTTAAAATCTCTTTTACAAGACCGCCCCGGCCAAGAAAGACAGCAGGACAATTAACAGGGCTGCAGACATACATAAAAAAATTTACAATGAAAGTAAATAGTTAAGTACAATAACATAAAATATCAAAAATGTTCATCACAAGTCACCAACATCAGGGATCAAACAGAGGCAAAATAAATCAGATAAAACATCTACAGCCAGATGTGCCTGCCTCCAAGTCATTTAAAATTACTATTTAAATGTCTCCAGTGAGACCAGCTCCTTATGATTCAAGTCATTTTGCAACTGATTCCAATCAGAAGGAGCAGCATATTTTAACACCCTCTTCCCCAATTTAGTGCAGGCTTTAGGAACAGATAGAAGGGATAAGTTCTGGGAAGGAAGACAATAACTTCCCAGGCTTTTTAGAAGGACATAGAGAAAGCATAGAAATTGTTACTTGAGTTAATATACATGTATATAAATAAAAATCAGGCAGGCTTAGATTATTAAATATTATACTAATAGACTATTACCACTGATGCACCAACATGTAAGCAGCATTTTAATGTTGTAGATGGCTGTGGTGGAGCTGATTCCACCTTTTTTGTATACAGTTGGGTGGTTAGATTTACTGAATGTATAAGAAGACATTTGACATGCTTATAGGTTTTTTTTTGATCAACAGAATAATACGCTGTTAAGCAGCAGAAAATGTAAATTCTTAAGTAAATCTGCTTGTACAAAGCACACTGCAAATGTTCTCAGCTACTTTCACCTTCATTTTCCATTTTTCTACTTGAATCCCGTTTAGAAATACTGAATAGGTCATATTTATTGCATATCGTGGTGTGAATATCGTCTTACCGTGTAAATGTAGCGAACGTAATCGAAGTCTTGTTTGCTTTGTTTTGTCTTCTTCCGGCCGGAAATACAGCTGGAAATTCAGTCAGCTGATCAACGGAATCTTTTAGCGGGAACATTGTGTAGGGTAAATAGTACACAAACATGATGGGATACCCGGACCCGTTTTCTGAAATTGACAAGCTCCGTGCTCAGCTGCTGAACAACGTCGAAGTCATGACAACCAATCAACCTGTCGAAGAAGAAATAAGCAAGTAAGTTCACGTTTCACCTGCTACAGCTGGCAGAGAAACAGATGTTAAGCTAGGCTAAGGTTAGCTTGGTAGCAGTCCTAAAGGGCTCTCCAGCAGCAAAAAGACAGTTTAATGCAGCTGGTATTTGACTTGCCCAATTATAATGTAGCCAGGTTTAATATTTGATAAGTTGATAAAATGCAGTTTATCTAGTTTTACTGTGCACTGTGGTTATGTGCATTTGTGTTACCAATTATAGCTAGTTAGCTAGCTGTATATCCTGCACATTTAATTCTTAATCTAGATTTATGCTAACTTCACATGCTAAAAGCACAGTCAGGTAAGGCTCTTCAGGATACATTGCCATTTAGGGTCTGTGTCTAACAAATCTGTAAAACATTGGTTGGTATATACTGTACATACAGAATTTATAAACTGTGTTGGGAAAAACAAGTATACAGCTAGCATTCAAAACACACCAAGGAGAGTAGGATGATGTTTTGTCTGACATACAGGAGATAATCAGCTTGGAACATTTCTTACAAATTTTGATTTGTAAACATAAAAATCAGTCAAAATAATTAGATTAAGCAGCAATAATTAACACCATATTTAGCAAATCTAAAGTAAAAGAAATTAAAGGTAGGTATGATCAACAGTTAATTTTGACAGTTTGATTCCACAGTTGTTTTGTAGTCAAGCAAGACCAAAACAATGCACCAGTCAGGAGGCAATATAAATTTGTCTACCATCAAAGATCAAACAGTAAATACTTGGAAATGGTAGCTATCCTTTCTCTCTGTGTTTTTGCTGAAGCTTAAACATCCTGAAAAAAACTGAGAATCCATGTGCTAGGTTTTTGGCAGTTATTTTCACAGTCATTTTCGGTATTCACAGCAGAAATCACTGTTGTTTTTAGGAAACTTGGCTGACTCCTGCATTTTTGATATGTTGTCATGCTCATTGTGTCTTTATGTTCAGCAGGGAAATTTTGACACGTATTGAAAACATAATCCTAGGAATAGTGACCAGTCTGTCCAAAGATGAGGCCCCAGTCCTGGCACTGCCTAACAGATCCAGCTGGGCCAACATCAGGTAACTTGATTTAAACACACCATAGCATGAAAAGTTTTCCTCCCCACCTTGAACACTTTAGTCATTTTACACACAAACTCTGTGGGATCCATGTAAACTGACCTTTAAAACATAAACACAAGAAGTCATGTTGCGTAAAGAAATAAATAAACATTTACCTACATGGGTCTTTCTGTGGGAGGTCAGGCCACACAGGATGATCTAATTGCTGTTTAATTTCCTTAAAGAGGAAATACACACTTGAGCTCTGTCTGAATTTGTATAAGGGGTGTTTTAAGCACACTGTGCGGGCAACCAAAAAAATTAAAACTTTCAACTTTGAAGTTGACATAACTTCCTGAGCTCAAAGGATGACAGTGATAAGAAACTGAAAAGCACTGGTCTACACACACACACAAACACAAATTTGCAAGGGGCTTTAATGTGACTGGGCTGCAGAGACCTTATGCTCTGAACAAAGCAGACTGTCTGGTCTTGTTTGGATCAAACCTTGCAGCAGCTTAAAGCACATTCTGACTTAGCCCTTTCAAATGTGAGAATCCCACAGATTGAGTGCCAGAGGTTTCACAGAGGAATCAGGACGGTGAAGTACAGGGGAGGCCTTCTCATAGGTAGCCCTCAGGGTGTGGGGAATTTTAGATAGCTTACAGGTGGGAGCTGATTTTCAAAGCTGTGAAAGTAAATGTAGCACACACTATCTGTACAGATTTTTTGAATGGCCTCGTCTTCTCTTCTTTTCCACTTGTACTTTAAGTACGTACGTTTTCTTTCATTACTTTCCACTTAAGTTTTGACAGTGCCATCGGCCTTCAAATGAGTTCGGGAAGCTCTGTCAGCACCATTAGGAGCGACTGTCCCTCGTCTGTCACTAAATTTGGTGAGAAGATACTCACACCTCAGTTGGTTTATATTTTCTCATTTTGTCTCATGTGCGACTTTGCTGTTCCTGACAACCGACATTCCTTTTAGTCAAAAGATCTCTACACTTGTACTGTACTTCATGTGGCTTTCATTTATATTCATTGTGAACATATGCATCATTTGCGCAAACGGCAGTAAAAGTCAGACTTAGTTTTAGGTGACAAATTGGCAGAGACAGAACATGTTGAAAGAGGCTTTTAAGGATCAGTTTACCACAGGGATATCCTAATTAAGAACAGAATATGTCGGTTTTCATTCCAGCCTTTTGAAGATGTGATATAAGACCCATGAGAGTGAGCATAGCGTTTAATGTTTAGGAGAAAGTTATAAATTTTTTATGTTTCTCTGTTTAAAGCACAAATTCTCAAGATTCTCTCAGCCATCTACAGACTTGTGCAGAGCAACTCATATGCTACAAAAAGGTTATTTGTTATCAGTTCACCATCGATTCACAGTTTAATTGATCACTTAAAGCCAAATCAAATTCACATTCTTTTCAGTTTGTTTGCTTGGTTATTGCTAAATGTGCTCACATGAACATTCACACATTGTTTCCACAGAGACATCTACTACAACAATACACAGCTGTTTGGTTCACAGACAGCTGTTGATAGTATTGTGGATGATATCTCCTGCATGCTGAAAGTTCCCCGCAGATCGCTTCATGTGGTAAGTGTGCACATCCACGCTAATGTGAGAAACAAATTACATATAATGTGGCTGTATGTCAGAAAACACAGACCTCAGGCATTAAAACCGTGTAGCAAAATTCCTTTGGATATGCTTTGTTATTATTAGTCCAGGTCCTACAGATGAAATCTGTTAGTTTAGTGTGGTATTTTAAGCATTTTGTTCTGCTTCATATCACAGGAAGCACCTGTGGGGAAAAACTATGTTTCTTCTGATCAAACAGAAACTAAATTAAAGCTGAATTCAAAGAGGCACAGTCAGAAGTATGTGTACATACTGCTTGCATTAATATGAGCATGCATTAACTCAAGTGTGCGTAACTTTTACATCCCCAGTTGGCCACTTCCAAGGGATTAATTGCAGGTGATCTGCGTTACATGGAGGAGGATGGCACAAGGATTGACTGCCACTCCAGCTCTGCTGTAAGTCCTATCAACAGACACCATCAGTCCCACTGATTATTGGCATCGCCACAATTTACAGCACATTACTGACACCAACCACAAAGTGTATACAGTCTACAGCACCAACTTGGCACCCGCCACAGTCGGCAGAAGTACAAACAATATGCAAACATTGCTCTACAGCACCATGAGATGTCAACAACTCCACAGGGTGCGTTGCAGTCAACCAAAGCAACAGTGGTGCTACAAGGCATACATTAGACAGTAATACATTTGAATGACAGACATCTTTTACTGGTTGAACCAGTTTTTACGTCTGTGTTTCGTTTCAGGCTGTTGCAGTTTCGTCAAACATTAGTGGGATTAAAAGTATCCTTTGTGAGGTGTTTGTTACTGTTTCTCTGTAACAAAAATTTGTACATATTTCACCTATTATTCATGTGTTTTACCTTTTTTGTCACTTAGATACTTATGGGAATGTTATATTGTATTCTATATATATAGTATTTCTTTTTGTGTGTAGAAAAGACTGTATGGTTGCAGGGTCGTGTTTTCCTTGACCATGTCCAGATATTGTATCATCTGCAAAATTTATCATGATAGTTGAGAAGGATGCAACTTTCCAGAGACTGCTGGATGACCACTTCTGCACAAAACTCTGGCCTTGCATTATAATCACAGTGTGTTTCCTTTTTTACTCCCACTATTGTTTGGTGATTTTGTAAATGTGACTTCGGTCATATTAATTTAAGAGTTGTCTTTTCTCGAAGAGGGCAGTATCACTGTTCTGTATACATAACAGATGTGCTTGTGTACACCAGGGTAAAGGTGTGCCAGATGTGAACAGCCGCTTGATGGTGAGGAAGCTTTGGGACACTCTGCACATCCCCATCTTTGCTCTGGTGGATGCTGACCCCCATGGTACACATCATCTGTCTGATTGCAAACCAGTTTTACCTCTCACACATACTTCACATATTTCCGCACATTTAACAACACTTGACTCTCTTTTCATCTCTGCACACACACAGTAGGGTTGCATGTCCCACTAAGCCAGCAGATGTTAGCACCTGCCTGGTACGTCATAGTGCCTAGTCTGGCTATTATTTCTGTTGGTGTGATCTTGTCCAGGTGGGATGACTCTGTTTCCATCAGTCTCCATACCTCTAACCCTTTTCCCATTGCATGGCAAGACACATATGTAATGCTTTACTTTGTTCTAAGCTCCGTTACACATCTTAGAGGATAATTGCTCTGGTATGTTGGTGATTGCAGCGTGTCTCTGTCTCTCCCTCTCCCTCTCATTTTCCCAGGCATTGAGATCATGTGTATCTACAAGTACGGATCAGTGGTGAGTCCCCGCCAATGCCAGTTATTCCTGTACTGTATATTATCCGATGTGGCCTGTTCAGTGTCTCTCTGTTAGCAATATGTAATTATGCCCCTCTTTAAGTAAAAAAAAAAGGGGACCAATCATCCATCTCACAATATTTAAACTGACATGGTATGGGATGAAAATGTTGAGTGATTGTGTGGCAATGTCTTTGTCGATTGCTGTGATGTTTGTGTAATCATCCTTGTGTTTGTTAACTTCATTGTGAACGTGCTGCACGTAACTACGTTATGTCGGTACGGTGCTGATTATTGTGTGTTTATTTGAGATATACTGTGCGTATAAGCATGTTGTGTGCCTGCGTGTGACTGGGCGTGTGTGTGTTTGTGTTTGTGTGCGCATGGGTTTTTCCACAGGCCATGTCGTTTGAGGCCCACAGTCTGACCGTCCCCAGCGTTATGTGGCTAGGCCTCCTCCCCTCTGACCTCCAGAGGTTTGGACTCAACATTCGCTACTTCCTACTTCCTCCTCCTGCCTCTAATTGGGATTATATTCTGGGGACATTTAGATTGTTTGTTTTGGTTTCTGTTGCTGTCGCCATCACTTTTTTTTCCCCCTTCATGAGCGTATATTGAGTTTTAAGTATATGTCCTCTTGAACAAATTTAGGCCAAAAAGGCTTTTTGACATACATTTAATTGTAGTCTGTACAGTTCTTACTCTTATGTTTCCCACTAAACATATATAATAACTCCTCAATGAGAGTCTATTGAAAAGGGGAGGAAACGTACAGTAGGAACGGCATCCATCAACGGAACTGCCTTCTTCCTGCTGTCATTTACAGGAAATTAATCTGGTCATGCACAGTAAAAATTAACTTTTCATCCTTCAGGTTGCGGGTTCCCAAGGATGCCCTGATCCCCCTCACCAAGAGAGATGAAAGCAAGCTCAGCAGCCTTCTTAAAAGGCCGTACTTAACCAGTCAACCAGACTGGCAGAAAGAGGTGAGAAAAAAAGCAGGGAAAGAAAGACAGGGAGTCGCTCACGAGTTTCATAGGAATTTGTGCTTGAGAGTTCAAAAAAGTGTTATGAAGGAAAGTAACTGAAATGTCACTTTGAATAACATACTGTAGTCCTAGGACTGAAAGATTCAGTATTGTTGTTTATTTTATTTTTGCCTGTTTGATTTCATGTTCGTATAAAGTTCCCTGCTCCTTTTTCAAAAGGAAAGTGTTCTTCCTCAGAAGTTTACACAGTTTTAACATTTTGCTCATGTGACACATGGCAGGGGAATGTGTGTGAGAGGACTCTTAGCTCGCTGGCACTGAGGATACAGAATAGCCACTGTGTTGGGGAGGCGGATGATTTATGCTTGTTTGCACAGCTTCTTCTTGCATGCCCATTAAAATTGCGTGTTTGCTCTTGTCGTAGATGGAACTGATGCAGCAGACTAGGGTCAAGGCTGAAATACAGTCCCTGGCAGCCATAGCTCCTGATTTCCTCACCAGCATTTACCTGCCCAACAAGCTGCATTATGGAGGCTGGATATGAGCACAATCCTGCCATCTAGCGGAAGGGAGCATGAACTTCTGAAATAGGTTGCAAAACTAAAAGGTCTTCTATGCAACTGTCCTACCTAACCTTTTCAGAAAAAAAAAATATTTCTTTGCATTTGTTTAGTTTGTAATGTTAGCATTTTCATCAGCGAGAGTGTGTGTTTGTTTTCTAACTGTGTTTCAGAAACATCATTAAAACTCTTGTAATCCCACTGACAAGACAGAGCATGGTTTTGGTCTTTTTGTTCTTTATATTCCCAAGATATTTGGACCTCCTGTTGCAAAGTCCTAAAACACACTATGTCAATCAATCAGGCGAAAATGTTTTTTGACTATATTCTTGTGATGAGCAGTTTTCTCCTGTTCCAGATCTCATATTAAACTGTCTTGCCTCAGATGGTTTCATGGCTTATATTTTCAGATATGTGAGAGAAAAATTGTATTTAATGTGTACTGCCTTTTTATTTATGTATTAATCAAGTTGGTTGGTTGTTTATTTATATGCATATTTATTTACTTTAACAGTCTAAAAATGTTCATACAAGGTTTGGGTATAAAATAAAGTTTAATGGTCACCATGTAAAAACTTAATGTTTATATGGTCAATAAATATAGCTGATTAAAACTTTGGGCATTGCACTAGAAGTGGAATGAAATGGAAAAAACAAGTAATTTGTTCTTTAGTACAGTGCTCAAGTAAATACCCCAGTGCAGGTGTTACTCTTTGTTGACATTGTAAATAGCTAAATTTCGTCGTTATGTCTGTGAGAGAAACATGTGTAGTGGGGGTTTAAGTGCTCCGTTTAATAAACACAGAGCGCTTCCTGTTTGATTAGACGATCTTTGGCAGCGTTATGAGACGACTGCCGGTGGGCGTGACTCTGTGCTTGTGCAACATACTACTGCTACGTCACCGCGCTGACCGAAGTGTTGTAATTCCACCGGCTGGAGTTTTTAACGGGAAAGAAGACACGGTCCACGGAAAGCCGAGGGACACGAGACTGAGCACGATTAAATTTAAAGACACATCATCCAGGTGGGTTAATATAAGACCTGAATGAGAGAATATAGCAGAGATAGTTTACATGTCATGTGGTTCATTCTCATCTTCAGCTGGTTGGAGATCAGCTGTTTTTTCTTGTTTTTTTTCTACCATCTGATCTAAAAAAAAAAAAAAAAAACCTTTTCAGTTCCTGTGTGAATTAGTTCCTTTATCTTGCAACTTTTGGATTTGACTATCAGTCTTGACTAAAAGCCAGTATAGAATAAGTGAGTTTAAAAGCTGATGGTATTAATATTGACAGATGCCTGATACCGGTTTTCAAATTAAATCGTGTTTTAATTGAAAATATTGTCAATGCTGTGATAATAATTATTGGAATGTGTAAAACTGATGAAATGAGTGAAACAATGTATAGTAACTGAAAGTTGTGTATGGTTAATTTTTTTTGGCTTGCTGTCTTATCAAGAACTTAAGGTCAGAATCTGTTGTCCTTTCAGTGATCTCAGTAATGATTTCTGGGTCAAGGTCTTTCAGTATTCACTAATTGGTAACTGGCAGTACAAAGGGAGATACCAGAATACATAGCCTTAAATTTGACTTTGTGGATTTTATGATCTGCAAAAGAGACCCAGCCCCTGTTTTGTAATTTTTAGGGATGGTGGGGGCTCAGTCCGTTGCTGTTCATGCATCAGTTTTATCAGTAGCAGCTAGATGGCTCTTCCTCTCCTCTGTCTTGGGTGAGACCTTTCAATGGTAGGAGAAGGAGCGGTCCTTGAGAGACCTTCCCCTTTCCGCTTGTCAATGACAGCTGACTATAGAGCAGAGTGAATGAAAGCAGTCTCTTGGGCTTTTAACATAACATCCTCTCAGGTCTCACCAGTCATTAGATCGGATTGTGGAGTCAGTCATGTTTCGCAAGGCACTTTTGATCTGTTACATCAAGGTGGACCGGGAGGTGTTCAGGTATAAAAAAGGACTGTGTGGCACTGTTTTTAGTTATTGTTTAATAATGTTAGTTGAAAATAGCGGGAAGGCCGTGGTATTCTAGTATCTGAACTTTATGTAATCAGTGTCAACTGTGCTTGCTTTGAAAATTCAAAGTAAAAAAATCTTGACACATTTTAAATGCTCACCTTCTTCTCTTTCCCATTTAGGTCAAGAGTATCTCATATGGACGCAGTGATCCGCTGTTGCCCTTTCCTCACTGTTGTGCCCAGTGTTTTCCTGCAGGTGGCTGGGAAGTCATCGCTGGTGAGCTATGCCCAAAAATGCCCTGTGATGATGGACCTGGCCTCCAGATCTCTGGCTAGAGCTCTGTCTTCCTCGGCTTCTGTGTCCAAAGGCCCTTCAACAAATGATGGTCAGTTGTGAGATGAACAATGTAATACTCCCAGTTGTATATGATTAACTGTTAGATCAGTACAAACAATAGTGATTAGTGAGACGGATTATAATTCACAAACTTACTCCTGTATTCTCTAGATCAACAACATGAAGTCAAGTTGCCTCCAGGACACACCACGCCTCCCGCTGGCCAGGCTGAAAGCACTAAATGCCCTTTCCTGGCTGCAGAGATGGTGCAGAAAAACAACAGGGTAGTAAGAGAGGCCAGCATGGAGATGCAGGAGGACGTCCAGGAGATATACTCTTTCCGCACAGGTAAGCAATTGCACAGTCACACCTGTCTTTGATACCATACAGTAAGTCAGTTATGTGAATCGTGAAAGGTCATTCTTTTGAGCATATGCACTCTAGTGATATTTAAAGTCCATAGCAAATTAATATCATTCATTGATTTAGACAGTATTAACAGTGTGCTTCTTTTTTGGTCAGGGAAAACGGGTATAGATTTGTCAGTTTTGGATATGACGGAGGCAAACAAGGCTAACACAGGGGCACTTAAAATATCTTCCAAAGTGTTTCACCAGTTAAAGGATAATCTGCCTGAAGGTAAGAGAGATAAAATCTTAATAATTCACAAAAAAGTATATAAGATTTTTTGAAGCTTATGAAACCCTGCTCTCATTTGCCCCCATCAGCTGTCACCTTCCAGTATGACAAGTTCTTTGAAAAGAAGATTGAAAGCAAGAAGACAGATCACACATACAGGGTTTTTAAGACAGTGAACAGGCGTGCCTCCTCATTCCCAATGGCAGATGACTACTCAGAGTCCTTTCATGCAAGGAGGGATGTGTCTGTGTGGTGCAGCAACGACTACCTTGGCATGAGCCGTCACCCCAAAGTCACCCAGGCTATCCTGTGAGTAGGCGCACATCATCGATCACTGATAACCACAATTAGTGTCATCAAAACACAAAACAAAGGTGGTTTAAAACAAAGTAAACTCTTTCTGTTTTTTTCCTTCAAGTGACACTGTGAGAATGCATGGTGCTGGTGCAGGAGGCACACGAAACATTTCAGGGACAAGCAAATTCCACGTGGAGCTTGAACAGGAGCTAGCTGACCTGCACAGCAAGGATGCCGCACTGCTGTTCACCTCCTGCTTTGTAGCCAACGACTCCACATTGTTTACTCTGGCAAAAATGCTACCAGGTACATGAAACAAAACTTGACAACGTGACAAATGTGGATCTGATTTAGACTAAAATTTACAGTAGGCATTTTAAGAGTTAAAAATTTCTTCCTGTTTTTTTTTCCACTCCTCTAGGTTGTGAAATCTACTCTGACGCTGGCAACCATGCCTCAATGATTCAGGGTATAAGAAACAGTGGAGTCAAGAAGTTTATCTTCCGTCACAATGACGTCAGCCACTTACAAGAGCTGCTTGAGAAGTCTGACCCCTCGACTCCAAAGATTGTTGCCTTTGAGACAGTGCACTCGATGGACGGTAAGCAGGCAGCCCTGCCACTGAAGTGTCAGTCCCATTTAATAGAAAAAGTGTGTACATTATTGTGTATAGACAAAAACTTTTATTTAAAGAAGGAAGATTTGCCAAAGTTAAGAACAAACTCCCAGTGTGTTAACAAAGCCACACAAAGCAAGCATCACATCCATACATTTTATATATAAACAATATTTATATTTTTATATTACGCCATACAAATGAAAATAGTCTAATGAACACTATGTTCTCCACAGGGGCTGTGTGTCAACTAGAAGAAATGTGTGACATGGCCCACAAGTTTGGTGCTCTTACCTTTGTGGATGAGGTGCACGCTGTGGGGCTGTATGGGCCTCGAGGAGGAGGGATTGGGGACAGAGACAGAGTCATGCACAAGATGGACATCATCTCTGGTACACTTGGTAAGTCTCACTAATGATGGGGAGCATTTCATAACATTCTTGTCTATGGCATATGTGCCTCTCTGACTTGTTATGGGTTTCATTTCCAGGCAAGGCATTCGGCTGTGTGGGTGGTTACATCGCCAGCACCAGCACTCTGGTGGACACAGTACGCTCCTACGCTGCAGGTTTTATCTTTACCACCTCCCTGCCCCCCATGCTGCTCGCAGGGGCAAGGGAATCCATTAAAATCCTGAAAAGTGAAGAAGGCCAGGTGCTCAGGAGGAAGCATCAGAGGAGCGTCAAGCTGCTCCGACAGATGCTAATGGACTCTGGCCTTCCAGTGGTCCACTGCCCAAGCCATATTATTCCTGTCCGGGTAAGAAAATTAATAATTTATCTGTCTGTGAAAAGCCAGCCATTCAGGTCATCCTATAGCATTTGGTACACTTAACTGAGACTAATATGGTCTAATACAACAGTTCTGCAGTAAATTGTAATAATAAACAATAAAGTGTCTCTTTAGATCTAAAACAAGTCCAGTTGCTCTGACTTAACACTTCTTGATAACACTTAATCCATTTTTCTGATGCTGATGCAGGGGTTGACCCCTAACACGACAATTTGAACTGTCAATCTGACATATGGTGTATCTATGTGGCAGGTTGCAGATGCAGAGAAGAACACAGAGATCTGTGACATTATGATGTCTCGTTACAACATCTACGTCCAGGCAATCAACTACCCCACTGTGGCTAAAGGAGAGGAGCTGCTGCGCATCGCCCCCACACCACACCACACTCCACAGATGATGTGCTTCTTTGTTGGTATGTCCACCATAAATTTGCTTGTTTCGTGTATCCTGCAATACATAAACACATTTATTTTTTTATTGGGTGTAGCAATATTTGGCACATAAAATGTGTGGGCAATGTAAAATCCTCATTTGGAGGATTAGAGGACAAAGTGTAGTTACGCTTTTAAACGCATTTAAACTCATCACAACAAAGGTGATAAAATGCATGAGTGAGTGTCTCTTCAGGTTTTGTTGCAACACAGAAGCCCAGTGTACTATATATCACCATTATCATTTTGACTCTATTTTTGGTACTTCCAAAAATACAATCATAAGTTATGGCAATGATGGTTGTGTCCTCACCTGTTTGTGTTCTGTTTCGTCTCCACAGACCGGCTGGTGAAGACGTGGACCGAGGTGGGTCTGGAGCTGAGGCCGCACTCCTCAGCAGAGTGCAACTTCTGCCAGCAGCCTCTTCACTTCGAGCTGATGAGTGAGAGAGAGAAGTCCTACTTCACAGGTCTCAGTCACATGGTATCAGCAGTGGCCTGATATCAAGTAAAACACTAAATCCTGGTTCTATCACAACTATTTATTTTATTTATATAAAATATATCACTGCATATAAAATGTTCTGTCACCAATAAATTCATAGGTTAAGTCTTCATTTACTCTTCTGTTTTTTTGAATGCTGAACATGATTTATACATTAATTTATTATCCTTGAGTGAAAATGTCAGTTACATATTAAACCAACACTTCATGATGCACTTTGACAAAAAATTTAACAAAATTTCCTTCATAAAAGTTACGTATACATTCACATGTGATACAGGCATGTATCATGTGGCATTATTTATGACTCAACCAACTGGTCAGTCAGCCTTTAGCTAAAACTAATTTCAAAAGGCTGTACATTTATAAATACATATATCTGTACTGTTTGTCACATGCATCATTTACATTAGGTTAGGTGAGATATCTCTATCTCATCAGCAGATAGTCAAGTCAACAAATCCTCTCATGGGATTGTAAAGCTATGGCCCGAGCTGATCTGAACTGAAAGCTCATAACTGCCTAAGTACTCACATATAACATCTTGCAAAACGTATAGGGGTATCGGTGGGCTGTCTTACTTACTTCCTGCAAAGGTGCATATTACGTGCATATTACGTGCATAGACTGTGTAAAACATGGACGTAGCACCCATTGGTTTCGAGGAGTCTGTTTTGTGACCAAACCGTGGGCATTTGAGCTGCGCCATCTTGGATTTTAGTGGGCGTGTACGTTCCATATTTGGCGAAGAGGCTGTTACTTTATGGGTCAGCCGGGGTCAGTCGGCCGAGAACCCGGCCACTTAGCTCAGAGCAATCGAGCTAGCCTAAGGCTAATCGGCTAATCAGCTAGGCTAACAAGCTAAGCGGCAGCTACACGCAGCTACATCCACCACACAGTCCCCAAATCCGACCCGACAAGCTCGACCCCGTATGACCGCGACACACAGCATTCAACAGAGATCATAATGTTGCTGCTGTGTAAACATGACTGTTTCAGATAGAGGTTTTTGGTGGAGCTGCAGAGTTTGGTGGATTTGTGGGGGGAAATTTATTTCTAGCCTATTATTTAACTGTGAAACAATCATTATTTCATATTAATAAAATATATTAAAACGATAAAACATTATTATTGTTGTTATTGACATTATTATTAATGATAACAATAAAAATAATAATCTTAAAATGTTGAATATTTACCGGCTTTCACCGGAGCTGCTCTGTCCATGCAATGTCGGACTTTTTAAACAGAAAAATGAGACGAAAATTGTGAAAAATGTGAAAACTGTAGCCTAGTATTCCCGCAGTAAACGGACTCTGAGAGCACGGAACACACCGCAACAGCGTTCCTAACATTAGCTGATCCGGTCCTCTATCTGTTTCAGCAGCGACCATAAATCGGCAATTAAGTCATAAGCCAGCGGCAAAATATGCTAATACATGCTAATTAGTGCAAACATCCAGGTAAAATAGTGAAAAATTGACTTACCGAAAAAACTGCAACACAGACTCCTTCGACAGTCGGTTAGTACAGTTTACACTACAACAAGCCATATTGTCACAAAAACCTATCGAACACTGCAGCCCGTCAACCGTTGGAGGTAGCCGGAGGCCTCTGGATGTAGCCGCCTAGCCCAGCCGATGCTTTAGCAAAGAGCTAACTGCCAGTGCCTGTCTATGGGGCTGTCACTCAACGTAACCACAGCCTACTTTACAGTAGAGTTCACGGAGGTGGAAACTATCAATCGAGACCAAAAACAAAAAATGTACCAGGCTGTAAATATGTTTTTTTAGGCTGTAAAGTTGGCTATTTAAACACGGGGTTCAATGGAGAATTGCTCACTTCTAGAGCCAGCCCCCAGCGACAGCCGAGGAACTGCAGCTTTTTGAACGCGGAAGTGATCCTCACTGCTGAAACATGACAACTCCCCCCTTGATTACGCGTTGCACAATATCAGATCTAATAATCTGAATGAACATTTCATACTAGAATAATCATCAAGTATGAAGTGACTGAGAAAACAGATGGGATGGAGTTTCACACACTCTCATGTCCAGATACATAGTAAATATACATTTATCTCAGATCACTAATATGGTACAAGCACACCTTGTACAGTTTTATGATGACACCCATGATATTTGATGCACATGCATACATATATGTGAACTTTTTCACTCCTTTCTGTGCTCCTGGCAAGAAAAAGATTATCTGTCATACCTGCCATAGCATGTTGTGGAATGTGAAACAGCATCCCTCTGTAGATCTATCCCTCAGAAAACAGAAGGTCATGGAGCAGTTTGTGGCTTAGGTCTGGGTTGTCATGTAAGTGTTGCAAAATTCACAATAAAATAAAAAGTAAACTGCAATAAGAAGATTTACCCAAAAAAAAGCTAAACAGAAAACCAAATGGTTACAATACAGTGTAATGTTTTGATTTTCTTATTGAAAAACCTACTGATGTAGCAAAAAGACAGATATGTCTAGTAGTGCTGTTCATGTATAATCAGCTTAAAGGCAGATCTGTGGTCATCTGGTTATTCATTCATGAAATGCATTCGATGCCATGCTTGGTTCCACCACATGGCGGCATACTGGGTCTCCTATTTTCTAACTGTGAGGCTGTGATGTCAGACACCTCCTCCCTTTGCAGATGACTCATAGCTGGTGCAGCAGCTTTCATGATGAACCACTAGATGGTATCAGCAGGGAACAGGATATTGTGTTTCCCATCTAGATAACATGGGGGATCACTGTGGTTGTCATAAAATGCAGCAAATACATGTCCATGTTCCTCACAGCACGTGTCAGTGTGGCAGACATGCAAAATCAGATGTTATGAAGTATTTTAAATCAACTGTCAGATTTATCTTCCATTAATGTAGCAACCAGGTTATTTGAAGTAGCTTTTTCATACTAAACGGCATTAGCATTTTTAATGACTTTATACATCTTCTGTCCTGTGGCCTGTGATCATCATGTTAGTTCAATAAAAATCCCTATGCTCCCACATGCAGAGAAACATCAATGGAGAGCGAGCTCTCCTCCCATCTGTTTCATCTCTGAATGTTTCACACTGTACATCTGCACATGACAGGAGCATGTTTGTGTGCCTGTTGGGTATACGTGAAAGCCCTCAAAGCTGCACTTGACATGCTAAACATGGGATTCTGTAAAACCAAAGACCTATCCTCTTTTTCCTTTGAGAGAAATACCATGAGCTCACATTTGGCGCACGTTATGTAACATGGAAAGTGTTGGTGGAAGTGGAGCAGTTAGGTGACCACCACTATCATGCAAGTCCAGCCAGCTCAGATTATCAGTCGCCGATGCCATGTATTCTAATGGTCTTGTTACATGTTGCGCAGATTTAGTTGATTTTGATTTTAAATTTTGAGACATGTTCATTATACAGAAGGTCAAACACGACAACTCCTTGCCGCTCATAAACAAGGTCATCCTTTCCCCTAAACCAAGTCTTGCTTCATATGCAGCAAATTCAGTAAGTCTACAAAATGCCAGAAAGATGTTGTTGGGAGGAAAATCTCTTTTGTGTGTGTGGTTTGGTCTGTCTTTTGTAGATGCAGGTTCCTCAGTCCCTTATTGCGGAATATCTGAGGGCAGGTCCAACACTCCTACACTTCATGGAGGAGAGTTAAACTGCTACATCAATCATTTGGGTATGAGGGGGGCCACAGGGAGTGTGTGTGTGGTGTGTGCATGTATATGTGTGCGTGTGTGTGTTTGTTTTCCAAACTCTTGATGCTATGTGTTGGATGGCTGCTGGAGGCAGGTGCTGAAATGGTGGTGGTGTGGCGATGATATGATGCTGGTTGTTGTGTGTCTGATCAGTCTATGGCTGAGAGCATTTGTGTGTGCATGATAGTCTATGTGTGTGTGTGCAGGTTTAGCTATATTCCTCATTCTGTGTTAATCCTGATGCTCTGCACATCTGTGTCTCCCCCACTCACGTGTGCAGACAGATGAGCTGCATGGCTGGATTCCCACTGCACGCATCTCTCTCACTCTCTTTCACTCTCTCTCTCTCCCGCTCACTCTGTTATTCCTCCTCATTCACCATTTTCTTGGGAATGTTACAGTTGCATTCTAAGAAAAGACACTAATGCACAGCAACATGCATTTTGTATTGCAGCCACCATGTAATACAGCTTGGGAAGAATAAAATGCCTTCCTTGATGCACAATGAAAATTGAGGAAAAGAGCCCTTTCAGGGATGTGTCCAATCTCATAATGAATATTACCATGATGAAAGATTTTTTTTTAAGGCTTATTTCTGTTTTGAAATATTCTGCTGCAATTCAGTGACAAAATGCATTACCAGCTCAAAGTGCAGACTGAATGAAGAACGGTGGAGTTTCCTCCTCCAGGAAGAAAACCAGTGGCTTCGGCCCATTTATCTGTGTTTGTGTTCTAAATGGAGGGTGTGATTTTACTGTAAATACTGCATTGCATTTGTAATCTTATGTAATAAACTAATAGTTGTAATATTATTACTATTGTTCTATGAAGTTACATAGGTCTATAGTTATATATAGCAGATGGTTTCAGCTAAAATATATCACAGGATTTCTGTTTCAAAGGGGGTATCACTAGCACTGGAAAAAAAAAAATCCACTCAAGTCAAAGGAATTGTTCACAATTATGTGCAGTAATGCAATCCCACCAAGAATTTCTGCTCTTCAAAAAGTTAATATCCTGCTAGTTACAACTGTACAAATATTCTGCAAGATGACAGATATCCTAACACAAGCACACCCGCGTAGGAATATTCAAGTAATACATCAGGAAATGATAAGTTACACAAGGTCACAAGATCATTAGGTAGCCCACAACAGAGCTAATATAGTCCCTCGGGAAAATGTAGGAATTCTATTTAGTTATTTTTTATAGGTTATTACAGTCCCCTTAAAAGTCAGTATAAACTTGCCATAAAATCTCAAATACTTGCTTATAAACGTGATGACAACGTTATAGTGATTGACAAAATTGTTCCACTGGGACCTACTCATACCAAACTTTGAGATATTTCTGCTATGACTTTAAATCACAGGGAACAAACTCCTCCCTCTTGAGTTGCTCTACTGTCAACTAAAAGAAAAAAAAAAAAGCTCCCATGTATCGGAATGGTAAAACGAGAATGTGCATGGAGGACCTTGGTAGGATGTGGAGTAGTTGAAGTTGCTGAAGAGATTATTGGCTCCGAAACATTCACATTTAAACTTGTATCTCGTTAATTAAAGTGTAAATAGGTCTCCATTAGCCCCGGGGCAGGTCAGACTCACTGACTGATGGAAACAGAGAAGAGGAAAAGGGGGAAATCTCTTCGCTCAAGCAGAAGCGCCATGCACTGGCGGGGCAACATTTAACGCTTCTGTTTGCTTTTGTTTTTGTTTTCCGGGTGAAATGTAGTTTATCGCCGTGTGGTGGATCATGTAGTAAGTGTTTGCGCTTGCACGTAGTATGATATTGAGTCCGATATGTCTGATGTGACGCCGAGTAAAAGCGTGGAATGGCTGCAACTCCAGTTACACTCCGGAGGCACTTCTCTGCTCCTGCTGGACTGTCGTTCAAAAGAGCTTTATGAATCATCCCACATAGAGACCGCCATAAACCTGGCCATACCGGGGCTGATGCTCCGGAGGTTCAAAAAGGGCAACATACCAATCCGGACTATCATCCCCAACCATGAGGATAAAGAGAAGTTCATAAGGCGGTGTAAGACGGACACGGTCGTCCTGTACGATGAGTGCACCTTGGACTGGCAGGCTAGCGGAGCTCCAACGTCGGTTTTGGGTCTGCTTCTTCAGAAACTGTGGGAAGACGGCTGCGAGGCGTATTACCTGGAAGGTAAGTAGTTTTGCTGTCGAATTAAGCCAAGGGAGAATGTAAATGTACTTTAATGTAAAGCACAGCTAACGTTAGGTAGTTGTATTTCGTCTGCGATGGAGTTTGCCGCCGCTCTAACGTTACAGTTTAGTCCTTAAAATGTTCCTGTTTGCTAGTATTCAGTTGCTTTGCCGCATATTTAGGAAAACGAAGCATCTTTATAAGCTGAATGAAACGCCAGCAATTGTTTTTTTTTGGTTTGTTTGTTTTATTTGTTTGTTTTTTTTGGGAGGGGGAGACGTTGTCAACCGGAGCAGAAGTTTTAACGTGAAGGGGTTTAAACTTTCAAATGCCGACTTTTTTTCTTTGAACAGCGAATCTATAGCGTTATATCCTGGTTATTGTTGTGTATTAACGTAACGAACGTTATATTTACTTAAGCGCTAACGTTCATCCAGTGTTGTGGGTTGGCGGTTTGTAGTCTGTTTAAAAGTTTGTGTGTTGTGTGTCACTGAGATTCTCAATTAAAATTCCAAAATGGCTGCGCCATGTTTTGCTCTAGCAGGAACAGGCATGCATTTCATGAATGGCCTGTTTTTTTTTTTTGTTTTTTTGTTTTTGTGGGGGGGGGGGGGGGGTTGAGCTACTTCTTTCTTACAGATCAGTTTTATTACCCAAGTCTTTTTTTTTTAAAGCAGGGCAAAAATTTAATTATTAAAAAATAAATAAATAGGTGTCTCTTTTATTTAAAAAATAATTCAAATATCTAGATGTGACTTTGTTATGTGGTGTTCTGGCTCTTGTCCAGGTGGATTTGTAAAGTTCCACGAAGACTATCCAGACCACTGTGAGACCCTACTCGACAGCTCCTGTCCCAGTTCCTCTCCTCCACTCTCTGTTCTGGGTTTTGGAAATCTCCGGATCAGCTCAGATTGTTCCGATGGGGAGTCCGATCGAGAGCCAAGCAGTGCCACAGAGTCTGAGGAGAGCCCCATCCCCAGCAATCAGCCTGCCTTCCCTGTCCAGATCCTACCCTACCTTTACCTGGGCTGCGCCAAAGACTCCACTAACCTAGACGTGCTGGGCCAGTACAACATCAAGTACATCTTGAACGTCACACCCAATCTTCCCAACATGTTTGAGCATGATGGCCACTTCAGGTACAAACAGATTCCCATTTCGGACCACTGGAGTCAGAACCTGTCCCAATTCTTCCCAGAGGCTATATCATTTATAGGTGAGTAGGTCAATAACTGGCTTTGTTAACATAAAACTTTTACAGCAAACACATTTACAGTTAGTTTGTGTGTGTTTAGTTGTTTGTTTTGTCACAAGGAGTGTTGTGTACAGTAAGCCCATGTGGGGTGGGTATGTTTTATAAATGTGACTTAGGCCAAAGTATTAATTAAGTCATTGTTTGATAACTATGTTTAATAACAATGTAATAATCAATATTTCTGAATATATATATTAACAGTGATCACTGGCTGAACTGGTGTGTGAATGTTAGACATGAGTTTTCTTATTATTTTTATGAGTAAACAGTGGTTTATACAACAAGACACAATAAACATTCCCTCCCTAACCACTTGTGTAGGCTATTTTCAGCTACTGTACAACAGTATCGTTGGCTTGCTCTTAAACAGAGCAACAACATGTTAATCTTGAAAGTTAACACATCCTTTTTTTGTTGTTTTTGTTGTTTTTGGCGGCACCACAATATTGTATTTCAATTTCACTTTTGATTTGCTGTCTCTCACCACAGCTGCACCTGAAACCACAGTGTCTGACTTGTTTGTTTGGTGATAGCCAAGCTGTCATGAACAAATTTCCAAAGAGGTTATGAAGTAGAACGAGGAAGGAAATGCTGTTTCCCCTCTTTTGGGTTGTGTTTGGTTGCAGAATCACAAGTACGGTGCAGTGTTGTTGACAGTTGTTTGCAAATGTCTTTAACTAACAGAATATTAGCTTCACTCTTTTCTAGATCAAAATGTTATGTCAAGACCTGAGCCTGTGAGTCAACAGCAGAACCTTGTGGTATCACTGTTGTCCCATCAGCAGGTTTACTTCTGTCACCTAAGTGTCAGAATCACAAAAAGGCCTTAAGCACTGTGGTACAGGAAAATATTAATCAATGAAAATATTATTCAGAACAATCTGAAAACTGTGTGTGTTTGCTTTACTTGAATAGTTGTCCTTAGATAACTTTCTGCTGACCAGAGTTGTCTTCTCCCCTCACAGACGAGGCTCGATCGAAGCAGTGTGGCATCCTGGTCCACTGCTTGGCCGGCATCAGTCGCTCAGTCACAGTCACCGTGGCCTACTTGATGCAGAGACTCAACCTTTCTCTCAACGACGCTTATGACTTTGTGAAGAGGAAGAAGTCTAACATTTCCCCAAACTTCAACTTCATGGGTCAGCTCCTGGACTTTGAGAGGACGCTGGGGCTGCACAGTCCCTGTGATAACCGTTCTACCAACGAGGAGCAGCTCTTCTTCACCACACCAACCAATCACAACGTCTTCCAGCTCGACACGCTGGAGTCAACATGAGGAACAGTTGGACAGCTTTTCTGTTGTTTCCTGTGGTTTCTTTGAGGTTTTCTTTGAGCCTGTCAGATGTCTAACTGGCTGACACAGGCAGTAATTGAGTTACACTATTTCTGCACCAAAAGGAACTACATTGATTTGTTAAAGGAGCAGCGCCAATATGCAGAGAACATGCTACATTAGATCAAGTATCAATGCCTTAATATCTAACACAAGGATGAATTTTGCTATCCACCATACATGGCATTAATGAATGGTCATGCACAGCCATAAATCTAGGATTGTTGTTTGACTGTTACTTGTTACTCACCAGCTGTAAAGTGGATGTTAATGTATTTCTTTGTATTAGTCATGATTCTTGCCTTGATGGTCTAAAAGGAGTCAGAATGTTTTCTGTGGACCAATCTGAGATGTTTTGACGGTACTCTAGCAGAGATAAATAAGCTACTACAGTGATCCGGCCTTGAATTATCGTCCAGTTTTTCATCTGATGACTGCAGTTCCCTTGCAGCAGAATGAAGTGACTATTGAAAGTGGAAATTTTTTTTCTATGTGCTTTTAGTCAGAAAACCTTAACTAATTTCTGGTAAAGGCAGCAGGATATCAGATAAGCGGCCACTTGTTGCAAAATATCAAAGTTAAAACACGTTACTCCTCAGAAACTCCTCCTGTACATTCCATTGCTTATAACTGCATTATTTGCATGTGATTATGTTCTACCACAGACCTTGTTTTGTAACCTTTAGGTCATGTTTCCTGTTATTGTTTAGGCCTTGACCATACATTAACAAGAAGTAGATGTGTAGGTAACAGTATATATGCACGGTTTTTGCCACAACTGAAAGGAACAAATGTGTAAGTAATCAGTGTATAAAGGAATGGATGTCCACCTTATTTTTTACTCTGACAGTCTTCAGCCTGCAGCTACTCCTTCTGTGGCACAATAATGTTAAGGGAAACATGATGTGTAATTAGCTGTTCTCTATTGCCAGTCTCGTCTCAGAACAAATGAGTGAGTATGATGTTTGAGAGGGAATGAAAGGAAATGAGTTTGACTAATGTGTTCTTACCTCACAGAGAGACATTTTCAGGGATTTTTATACAAGGCATCTGTAGCTCGTCATGGCCTCTTAAAGTGCATCCAAGGGCTGTTTTGTTTGGTATGTTTGTAAAGATGTACATAAACTGTGGTTGTTATAGGGACATTTTCTCAAAATCATGAAGAATGCGAAAGTGATCCTATTTTGACCCTTATGTATAGTGTATGTAAAACTAAATGTCCAAGACATTCTGTACAAGTTTATACAACAAATATATTGTATATTTTTACTTGAATATCTTTTGTTTGTCTTTGTTTACACTTTGTAGTTTTTTTACTGAAAGTTGATAGCACACTTTCATAAAACAAAACAAAAGTGGTCATGTGGTTGAGTTGGGACCAAAGAGTTCTCTGAGAAGTCAAAGAGTAGTGGCTCTGTCCAGTCCCAAGGCTGTAGGTGTGGTCACATGTCTGTTTTCTGTCCACTCTGACGCTTGGCTTCCTGTCTCCCACGGGCTTTTTGACACAAAGACAAGTGACAGGGCTAGATCTGTCAATACCACAGTGCAGCCGCAGCCACACCCACTACCAGTCACTCAAACAGCACTTAAAGGAAGAGGAAGATGACACAGCATGTACTCCACCACAAGATACAGTTCCGACCACTCTCTCCTGCAACTTGGAAGTGATAAAATTTATAACAGTGCTGCACAATCGCCATTTGAAGTTTATTAGTTAAACATCGTTTTGTTGTTTATTTGGATTTTAACATTTATTAGCAAAAGTGCAATATCCTGTAAAGCTATAAATGAATTTTGTTGTTTCAAAAAGAGGAAATGAAAGTTTCCTAATATCTACACACATCCTTGCTCACATTTAGAGAGAGACATTAACATAATTAGTCTGCAGCACTTTTACACTTCTCATGATTCTCTTGAAGTACACCAACATTTTTGTTAATTTAAAGCCAATTAGTAAGTATCCAGAAATCAAACAGTGAATCTTAAAAAGTAATGTAGAGTATGATGCATAATGCCAGGAAAAACTAGTTTTAGGTGTTCACAGGGTGAATCAGAATAGGTTGGTATTGTCATTGCTAGTGGTAAAAAGCTTGTGTTGCCTTCTCACCCAATTATTAGACTACATAATGAATATTTCCAAATTTGAGTTTGTTAAGTTGCTGGAAGAATTATGTGCTCCCCATCTCTGAACTTTCTCAGTCTTATGTTTCATTCCAGCGAGTTCTCAGTTTGGTATTTCTTCTGCTCTGTCTGGGAGATTTATTCATATGTTCTTCACCAGATGACAGAAAGATGATGCAGTGAATTCCCTTCCCTGAAGAAATTATCTCATGAACTAAAGCCAAGCTTTCTAAGTCAGGAAGAAAATAGGTGGGGGAAATGTTCTGTAGTTGATCTGTGCTGCAATTCATGGTCCAATAACTGTCACTCTGTAGGATTTAATGGCTTAAATGGTGCACTAAAACTGTTTTAGCTCCAGCTTCTGGGCTGAGATGACTGAGAACACTGTTGCGGGCTAAAACTGAGATCTCCGGCTAAAATCTTCGACTTTCACAGCAGCACATGAAGAGACTTGCCTAGCAACACCTCGCAGTTGTGATAATAAAAGCTGTTGAGTGATGGGTTTTCCAGCATGACTGAACCTGGCTAGCCACATACCTGCAGGGTAAACCTATGATTAGGTCTGAAAAGACACCCACGATAAGGCAATGGGTAGCTGCAATGCATGAAAGGTAGGAGTACAATGCCTGGGGATGATTGAAGTGAGAACCATTAATCAAAAAGGTCTTATCTGCAACTGGCAGTGTACATCTAGAATATCAGAGGTACTATACAAGAGTAATAAGTAATGATTTATATATTTACACAACTTCAAATACCACTTTTTATTGCTGTTGCATAGCTGAGTCTTCAAATGCTTGTCTTCAGATATATAAAGTAACTGTTCATGTGTGGGATTCCCTTGCAGCTGCTCCTCAGTGCTTTTTGGCTCCAACTACACCATGCTGAGTGTCTCACCTGAGAGTTAAGCATAGCCTTTTGGATTCTGTAATTATAAATCATTTTGTGTGCTGCTGCCAACTTCAAAGGCAATGTGTGGGGTCTTGACAGCACCAGTTTTCCCCTGTTACTAAGTTACTCAGGAAAATCAGTAGGAAACTCTTGCCTGCTCATGTAAACAGAAATTACAGAGCTCATTGTGAACTGTGATAGAGCTTTTTAAGTTAAACCTATGATGAGAAAAAATTATAACTCCCATATATAGAAAAAAGGATGCTTTTTTTCAAAACTTTTTTCCTTCTTTTTTTTTTTTTTTTTTTTTTTTGCTGTCACAGTATATTTTGTTTGACAGATAAATGGAGTATTTCTGTCCTGTTATGATCACTCATGAAGGGAAGCAGAGGCTAAGTCAGTGCTTAGTCAGCAGTAGTTGTGCTGGGGAAGCAGATGTGCATGAGACTGACAGGATTTTAGCTCAGGGTGGGGGCATGTGTCTGTTTGCAACCATGCTCGTGTGTGTGTGTGTGTGTGTGTGTGTGTGTGTGTGTGCTGTAAAGGCTGAGCAGAAGCCAGTCAGAGCTGGTTCACACCTGCTGTGGTTATAAGAACATACTTAGCATACTGCATGACAATAATTTCACAGCTGCTTCTGCTTCTGGTGCACAATAATTGGAATAGTTCATTTATTCAGTTCACCCTTGCTGAATATAGGGACCAATTCACTTTATTGTCTCAGCAGAATTAATTAGTGTTTTGTATTTCCATAAAATAATAGCTCTAATAGATCTGATATTTCTGAAAGGGTCACTGTTATCCTATTACAGATAAATGTTTGGCCATCCTGCTGTAAAAGTCAATCTCGTCTGAATAACTGCCATCTTTACTGCAGGGATTTTTACTCCCAGTGGTCTCACTCTGTTTGTGTGCAGCAGATGTTCGGGGCCGAGGAGAATAATCCTAATCTCAGTATTTGGCCGAACGCTGTCGCTGACATCATGTCACTGAGGAGGGGATGACATCATGGATGCTGTGCCTTCCTTTGAGCCATGCTGTCTCTATTTTTGTGAAAGGCCACTTCTTTTCATATTTTCAGCATTTAGACAGAGCTGTATGATAGGAACGCATTTTATACCAGTTACCAGCAGTGATGATGAACTCTAAAATGTGAAATTCTTCTGAGTCAGTGTCAGTTAATGGTTTCATTGAAACAAGGAAAAAGCCTTCAGACGTGTTGTCATGGCGCTATGTATAACTGTACTGGAATGGTTTGTGTTTTCATTCCAGTGATTTCATCTACTGTTTTTGGGGATTGCTATTTGGTTCTCAGAACCCTTGGATCACACTGAAACCATTTGCAGCACTTCCTGCTTCCCCCATATTCACAATGGAATAAGCTCAGATCCAAAGTTAGACCACTTCCCATAGACTTAGAGAAGAGGACACATTTAGAAGCTGAGGAAGATAGTTTGTGCAGTTTGTCACCATAGTAAAAACAACATAACCACAACTAATTACAACAAAATACTTCTGGTCATCTAACAGGAAGTATCTTATCTCTAAAGGAACGTACTACTGATATACTATCTTTCCTAACCAGCCCTCACAACCCTTCCAACTAAGTCTTGTGAAACATAAATCTTTTCCGAGAAACATGTACGTTCTCTGAGGAGGAAGAAAAGTGTGAGTTTTGGCAAAGAGAATACTAGGTCATGTGTAAAGCACAGCCACATGGAATACTAGTGGCAGAGCGAGGCAGCCATCTGTTAATACCAGAAGTCTCTCATTTTGTGGCCAATTTCACCATCCGGTGATGTACAGTAGCCCGTGCTCACCAAGCAGAGGAACAAAGTGATATTTGTTTGCAGTTTAATCTGTGGCAAAGTGAATGAAAGGGAACATTCCTCGTGTCCTGCTAGACCCAACACAAAGTAAAGGTCATCTGTCTATCATGTGCTCTTGCTTGAGAACTACAGAGGAGGTCATGCCTAGAACTGTCTTGCTGTCTGGTATGCCATTCACACAAGGCCATATGCTGCTAACAGTACAGAACTGCTGAGTGAGCCAAAGAGAACGTCTGAGGCTCGGGATGTGCTTCTACAACGTTAGTGACCAAAATAATGATGTCATAGCGCAGAGGAAAGGAATCTCCATCTCTGAGACGTAAACAACACAATTAACACTCAATAGGCCAGCTAAAAAAGTTTCTAAAACTAAAGATTTGTATATTTCTCCAGCTAAACACAGACCTATACTGTAGTGGAACACAACTGTATATTTACTAAAGTCCTGTAATTAAAGCAGCTATAATCAATGTTTTCAAACTGACTGTATGTGATGTGAAAATATTAGCTCATACTGGTGAACCCACCGACAATTGTGGCCCAAAAAAAAAATTATTTCAGGTTTAACTGCAATTTTGGAGTGATTTTACCTTTCCAAATACATTACTAGTACATACACATACAAAACGTGATCACCTTATAAAATACAAAGCAATACTGTGGAAATACCGAAAACTTTGCATTAAAAAAAAAAGGTTCCACCTCTACCACCTACAGCACTGAAATTCTGCTTGGTCATTCAGTCTGCATGAACTAAACTTTTAATACCGCCAATTCATGAATGTATTTATTACATTTTGAATGCAGAAATTACCTTTTTTTTAAATAATGGTACATTTTTAGCATGAAGGTACAAAGAAGCATTCCTGCTTTTTTTTAAAATAAATGATCTGAATAGCTCATTTCTTCCTCCATTTTATACACAAGTTTCTTTTTTGAAAGTGGTAAAAATAGATAAACCCTCCAGTGGTACATTAAAACAAAACAATCGCTGTTATTCATTTGAATCAGTGAACAGTTATTGTGGAATTTGTGAATTCTGTGTCTTGTAGTCTTGCTGTTCTATGGGCCATTATGGCCAGGCAGTGCAGAAACAGTACTTCAGTGTTCTCAGCACCAGAAGTGGGTTGGAGCATCATGATACAATATTCTGTCTGTTCAAATTTGATTTGCAGTCCTTCCACTCTCTCTTTGTCTAAGGCGTTCCACTTCCTCATTGTGTGTTTATGGCAACAAAAACAACCTACCAACCTCTCCAAAATCATCTAAGTTTCTGTATTTATTCAGAATGTGACCATTCACACTGAATCCATGGTTCCTTTTTGTTTTGGGAGAGGTAGACACACTAAATCATCCTTTCACCCTTAAAAGGCAGACTATTTATAGCAGAAAACATCAGACACAAGAAATCATTATCAAATGGCCTAAAAAAGAACAAAAACCTAACAAAAAACATAGAGATTTTGAGAGAATCTATTTATATATTTTGTGCCATTGTGAATGGTGAATGAGAAATTTCTAGAGATTGGGCTGTGATATTTGGCGCTGGACAACTTCCAAGATCATGTGATGTAGAGGAGCAAGAAAAACAGGAATCCTCTAAACCCAAAAGCCTGCTGGCTGCATACAAGGTCTGCATGTGTGGGCGGCAGAAAGATGGTATGAGTAGTTAACGCCTTCCAAACACTAAACGGGGTATTCCATGTTCTTCCGGAGACTTTATATATCTATTAATCATACAGAGCTGGGAAATTTTGAAAACATCACACTGTTGGCATAGCTTAGTAACAGAGTTTTAGGACAATTTCATGGAGGGGCATGATTCTTGTGGATCTAATTGTTTGGAGAATGGATGATTGATGAATCAATAAAGCACTGGAGTAGTGTGTGTGTGTGTGTGTGTGTGTGTGTGTGTGTGTGTGTGTGTGTGTGTGTGTGTGAATGTGCTTGCATACCTATCCAACAGTGGACCTCCCAGTTCTTACATATTCACCAACAGTGGACCCTTGAGCCAACAAGGGACATTTTCGAGGACCACTGTTGGTCATGCCGTAAATCATGCGCTAATTCCTTCTAAAACTCCTAACTATTTACCAGCAGTGGGGTTGCAGAGACACAGCACAGGGCCAATAGAGGCCCAGTCATGTTGTACAATTATGCTTTGTCGATATAAACAAAATGCACCTTTCTACACACACACCTCTCCTCCATGTTGCAAATGTTAGCCACTCATGGTTTTCCATCACATAGCGCTATAATTCTATTATTGTTACTCCAGTGCCTTTCCACTTGGCCACCATGACCTGCCAACGGTGGTCCCAACTTTTCCTTTGGACAGCAACCAAAAATAAGAGTCAGAAGCTGTAAAACAAGTGACAAACAAGTGAAACAGTCCGTAACTAAACAGCTCAGCTTGTTAGAGAACTGCTTGGAAGTTCTAAGATTCAACTTTTAAGAGGCTCAGTGAATTTTGAAGTCCAACACCCAAATTAAAGTCAGATCAAATGGCTCAGGACATTAGAGGACTGTTCTAAAATTTTGAGGTTGTGGATTCTTAGATAACCTATTGAATTTTGATGTCCAGCTTACAAAATTTGGACACAAAAGGTCACAAAAGGAATCAGAGGAATCATTGTGATGCTCTCTAAATTTTGATGTCCAGTGTCCAAAAGAAAGAGTTGAATGCTCCGTGAAGCAAAAGTGGATGTGGTCAAACACCTTAGGGTTTTTGAATTTTGACATCCATTACAAAAGTTACTTCTCAAAGGCTCTAATAAATGTTTGTTTGTTTCTTTCAACAAGTGGCTCAAAGTGGTAGAGAAGTGTCATGGGTTTGATCATCATAGGGATCACTGAATTGTGAAAGCCAAATACAGCTCAGACGTGTTTGACTAAATTGTACTGGCTCAAGAGAACATTGCTCTAAAGTTTTTAGGTTGTGGACTCAATCACTGGTGAATTTTGAAGTCAAACACAGCCGGGGTTGTAAATCCCCTCTTGACCATTTTAAAAGAAAATTAATGAATGAATATATAATGAAAAAAAGCATGAAATAAAACATTTATCTTTCTTTTTTGTTTTCTCACAATGACCAGAAATAACTGTCCACACTTGGTTGTCACGGTCCGACGGTCCACTGTTGGTAAGGTAGGAATGTATTGTGTCTGTGTGCGTGGGTGCACAAATACAGCACTATTTCCGCCTGACTCACTCTTAGCCAGTGGAATAACCCGTTTTATCCAGCTAACACACACACACACGCACACACACAAACACTCATGCTCTCACGCATACAGATGCACAATCACACTGGTAGAATAAATCTGAATGAAGTTAGTTACGTAATATTAATGGCTTACTGTTACCTATGCAAATCCCAACTATCTCAGTCACTTTCAAAGGTCAGTGTTACAGGGACGTGAGTGTTACACACAATGGGGAAACAGGTCTTATGATGGCTTATGTTGCCCCTGAAATCCACATAACCACAGGTGGTTCACAACTGCAGTGTGTTAATAACAGCAGGCATGAGTCATCAGGCCTGTCTTACGTAACTGCGTCACTTCTCCACCCAACTTGCTGCTACTATGTATGCCACACCCCAGATTCATTCACACACTGCTCTGCTGCTGCCCAGCCTCCCATTGATGGCGGAGAGAGCACTACTCATCCTGTGCCACGCTGCAGACTGCAGCTTAGAGTTCATAAAGAACTTGGGCAGCAGAGCACTCTAATCTGTCTGATAAAAAACTAACACATCAAATTTTAACTGGATATCCTTTCATCTCACATTTTCACTTGGTCTTGTATTTTCAGTCAGTGCAGCTGGACTGGAGATAACTGTAGATAGTGCAGCTGATGTAGTGTGTTATATTTGTGAGACAGTTGAGATTGGTTTGGCAGAGCAGCTGTGCTTCACTGCTGATTGGGGTTTAAAAACCCATAAGTAGCACAGTCCACGGAGACTGAATGGAGCTAACAGGACCCTCAGGGAAACGGAACGAGATGGAGGGAGGTGGGGAGGTCTTTGGACGTTGTCATCAGTCAGGCCACTGACGTCACCCGCTTACAAAAAACACACTTGGTCCCCTTTCCAACAACAAAACTATAGATGAGATCAGTTCATGATTTTAAATCGATGGGTGATTGTTATATGTTCATTTTAGAAACTGATGTAAATTAACTCTCATCACATCATCCAGTCAGAATGGAATTTGATTTTTTTCAAATACTATGGTTAAATAATGGTGCATTTAAGGTCATTGTCAAAGACTTTGTTAATCACTTGGAACATTAACATGCTGTAAATCATCAGGCTCTTTACATCCTGGCTGGATCTATTTGTTTTAATAGACTGAAAAGTTAAATATTATTTGTCTTTCGAAAGAGTGTAATTATGCCATGAAATCTCCTCATCCTCTGGTTCCTGTAACTGACCCAAACAAAAGGATAAGATTGTGTTTTCCTACTGACATCAAGTGGCCACAGTGCTAACTGCATAACTCCTCTGCTACTAAAATTGCAGTCTGTTCACTCGGGAATTATATTTTACAACTAACAGAAAAAAATCAGGATGTTATAAATATGTTTTTGTATTGTTTTGGTGAGGCATTTCTGTGAATGTGGCACTAGAATCTAAAATCTCAAACAGAGACAAAATACATGTGGTTATTCTAGAATGAAATTCTTGTTGGTCAGTAATAAATATTTCTATCCTAATCATCCAAATATTTAATTGTACTAACACACTTGTCAGAATTAAACCTGTTATAACAATAGAACTGTTATCTCTTTGTAGTTGAACAGAATTCTTTATATGGACAATGGCATCTGAATGTCAACTGGTGTCGGTCAATCCAGATCCCCTAACATGGGCACTAACATGATTAGACATAAATAGCTCCTGTCCCAATAGACTGTGTAACTAGATACTTACACGGCAACCATGTGAATAGTTCACATGCCGCAGACAAGAGCCACTATAGAAAACCAATTACACTGATAAATCAAAATTTAGGTTAGATAGCTCTGTTTCACACAAAAGCATCTTGTTTTGCTATGACAACAGTAATATTTCAGGCCTCCTTTGCTTGTTTATTTTTTGTGTGAACAGCCAGGCCAGGCAAACGTGGCCAGCCTGTAAATTATGAAGACCAGCAAAGCAAATCTGGAATGAGATAGTAAAATAAGCGTTTGCTTCTCAAAAATAACTGCTGATTCAGTCTCAGAGTTATACACCATAAAACTTTCTGAGACACCAATGTGACTTTGTTTTGTGCACTGTTTCCACAAATAATAATAGAAAACCAAGTTAAAAAAAACAAAAGCACTCACCCAAGGACACAACAGCATATCGTCAGGATTCACCAAGCCAAACACTTCTGAAGAATCTCAGCTCCTTTCTTGAAGTGAATGAGAAAATTGAAATTATTACATTATTCAAACAAAATGAGAAATTGGAATAAATGACTGCTTTCACAAATGCATCTTGTTTATTACATGAGCGCACATTCCAAGCAGACTTTTCATGTAGAAATATGCAGAAACTGTAGACATTTCAGGGGCACGAGAGGAGAATAAAAAGTCCTGAGGGTATCGTAAGCATACAGAAATGTATTCAATGTGCACATCATAACATCTACAGCATACAGCCTGGATCCAGTATGTCGCTTGAAAGATATGATTAGTCTACCTGTGCCTGGTGTAAAACAATGTTGACTCTTGTTCTGCTTTGTGCACACAAAGAAGAAGGAGATAACTTCAGAGATTTAGCCGGATACAAACACAAAGTTGCTACTTCAGTCAGCCAAACTGGTATACTTTGTGTCCTCTGTGGAAAATATAAGTAATTTGGACACATTTACACAAATTCAGTATACATGGGCACCAAAAATAGTTACAATCCGTATTTACAACGATGCAAGAGATGGTAGAAAAATACAGAAACATTCAGATAGAGTATTTGACTAAATCTTGCAAAGTCGTTCCAAGGATCTCTCAATGGCATCCAAAGTCAGCTTCTAGCTTTCCACAGATGACCGTGGAGTCACAGAGAAATACAAAAATAACACTTTGCATCTCTTCTTTTGTTCTGGATTACTCCACTCCTTTCATGAATTCCAAGAACTCTGTCAAATAATAAAATAAGGAAGACATAGTCAGCTACTGAGCTCAAAACAAACTGCTATGAAACTGCAAGAAACCAAACAAATGTTCTTGGAGTGTATTTTTGAGGAGTGAATGATGAATGATAAATTATAGAAAATGAGTGTCAGAGCATTTGCTCTACATAACCATTTCACCATGTCTCTTTTATCAGTAGAACCCAGTTGAAGCTCCTCACCATCATAGTCAATTTTGCCATCGTTATTCTTGTCCCCGTCTTTCATCAGCTCCTCGATGTCATCCTCAGTAATTGCCTCTCCTGTAGATTCCAGCATCATTTTCAGCTCATCCAGGTCAATGTAACCATCTGCATTCCTGCACAATCAAAGGAGTAAATATTTTATTTGTACTTAACACGCCTAAACTAAGTTTTACAGATGGCAGTGGAGGAGGTGGTGTATTTGTGTGTGACAAGTGACTGATCATATCCTTAATTTAGTGTTTGGGAACCATCAGTGTGAGGAAAAAAAGTATGGTAAGTTTGTTCTTTGATGCTCAGACGAGGTGTCTGGCTTACATGGAGTGGGTGTTTGAAATATTCTGTGCTGTCAAAAAGGATTATGGAGCAAACTAAATGCAGTACTCTGCAGAGCTACTTGGCATCTTGTCAGTACACATAATTGCACATGGGGAACATACTTTGCTGGAGCCACGCTATAAAGAGCAATCTGATTGTCTGTGGTGATTTGCAGATAATAACATTCTCTTGTTGTAGATATTATGTCAAGTCCGTTATTAAGTTTACAGTTTCTTTTTTGATGAAAGATTGTGCCAGTGAACTGCTCTCAGGGCATTAATTCTCATAATTCAATGGGACAAACTAGCAACAGCGTTTAAACATGAAACTTACTTGTCAAACATGCGAAAAAGCTCCGCCAGTTCTTCCTCTGATTTCCCTTTGCTGTCGTCCTTCATGCACCGCACCATCATGACCAGGAACTCATCAAAATCGACCGTGCCACTCCCTGCACACAGACAAGGTCCTTCATCACATCATTTCACTGTAGACTGGACAGATTTTTATACTGTTTAACTAGCAGAACTCGAGACTGGAGGCTACAATGACCTAGTAATTGACAGAAAGATATTTTCCTACAAATCACATGATAGCACCTAAATCTGAACAAACAAATAAAAAAAAAAAATTTTGAACATAATTTATAATAACAAATATGCCAAGAATTTATGTGTCCACAAAATACAGCCTTTACATGTTTTCTCTTGTAGCTTCAGTTAGTTAGAAAAAAAATCCTAATCCCCTTTTAAAAAATTGGCACATGCACAGAAACTTTATCAAACAAAGCCAAGATGCTATTTTTTATGTTTCATCATTGCATCACATGGAAAATTCAAGATGACTTGTGCATCAGCTGATATGCATTTCCCTGTAATGCAGCTTGACACATCCTGTTATGTTTAAGATCCCTGACTATCATTTGACATTAAGTTCAGAGGGTTTGAACTACACTTGTCTGCACAACATGACTGTGCAATGATGGACCTGTCAGCTGGTCTGTGGTGATGAAGAGGTCAACAACAATCAACCAATCATTTTGTTTCTTGTACTGCAGCACAGTAGTGTTTTGATTTACCATCTTCATCCACCTCATCAATCATCTCCTGCAGCTCCTCTGGTGTGGGGTTCTGGCCCAGCATCCTCATCACCTTCCCCAGCTCCTTGGTGCTGATGCAGCCGTCCTCTGCATCTTGTACGAAGATGTCAAAGGCGGCCTTGAACTCTGAAACAGCACAGCAGCACAAAGCACAATTTCAAAGTTGATGGCATGTCTTAAAGGCATCTTTAAAGCAACAAGTTCCACATGTGCATCCTGAGAGATGGTCGATATGAGCTCAACATCTGGCATACCATTTTTCTGTTCATCTGTCAGCTGCTCAACCTGTAAGAGACAAAAAGTTTAAGTTGAGTTAATACTTCTGTATTACATCACTTAGAAATATTTATGTTCCATACATGCTCAAGTACTGTCTGCTCAGATTTGTCTAAGTCATTATGGATTTAGTTGCATTTACCGAAGCTCAAAAAGTCAAGCTGCAAAATATTTACTGAATTAGTGCTGTAGTTTTGGAATTGGGTTGTAATATCTTAAATTATAAAGTGTGAAACCAGCCTCTGGACAAGAATATCTCCATCTATTTTTAAAACTTTTCAATCAACAAAGATAATATTTTGGTCCCACGGACTGGGCCATCCCTGACAAAACGCAGAACCTATATATCATATGTGAGAGCCAGTGAGAGGAGGAGTTAAAAATAAACAGACAGGAGGATAAGGAACCACAGATAAAGGACACAATACACAGTGCTTTAAATTAGCATAGCTGTGGATCTGGCCCAACAATGGAACAGTAATCCTGGAAAAGCTACCACGAATGAGAGAGGGAGACAGGTGCTTATGTAAGAGTTATTGTCTGTCGTCCGCTATAAATTAAACACACACACATGCAGACACACTCATACACACATGCTCCTGTGGTGATGATATATGAAAAAATCCATCTAAGCGAACACATGTAATGTACATTCCTACGTGTTTTTACTGTCTCAGCTGCACTGCTCACATGAGATGTGAGTGGACAGAACGGCCAGCTGACCATCCGGGTGGAGGTGGACAGACAGCCACACAGCTCTCTGGCTCATAGATAATGCTGGAATTCAGCCGTGGGGGGTTTTATCTAAACCTGAAGCCCTTCTCTGGCACCAGAGAACCACGGACGCAAAAGAGTCTCAGCAACTGGCCAAAATTAGCCATGTGAAGTGGGACTGTTCCATTTGAAGTCATGAATGAAGTAGCAGAGTGTGGATAAGGGACATGTCCTGTCAGTGACCTCCTGAGTGGCTCCTATCAGCTCTGATAGGGCTGAAGTAGGAAAACATCTAGAGACGAATATGGTGTCAAGGCTCTTTTGGCATCAGCTGGTGATGGAAGCGATGTGCTGTGCAAGTCGCATCAACAGGGATTTGTCAACCATTCAAGTAATGTCAGATGTCAGATGAACAAACTAATGGGGGACTTTTTTTGTACAACAGACAAATACGCAAGCGCTAGAATATTCCATATAACATCCATTTAAACAGGACAGAAAAAGAATACAGTCTTACATTGTAAATTGCTGATTAAATGTCACTGATGATAAATGTTAGAAATAATGGTTTCTGATCCAAAAGAACATCACTCTCACACTAGATTTAGTTCACACACAGATTTTTAGTGAGAAAGTGCACATTTTCAGCTTTATGAGTTGTGAGAGGACGTACCGCTGCCTTGTAGATGTCATTCATGTTGGAGGCTCGTCTGCTGCCTGTCCTGACTGTGTCCTGGCCCAGAGGAAGGAGGTACTGTTCAGATCAGGGCAGGACACTGGCCTCATCCTGGGATGGTTTTATAGCAAGAGCCTGGCGCTCTCTGGCCCCTCCCCAGGCTGCCCAGCTTCCCCTCTGTTTGTGCCTCGGCGTGTGTCCACAAATGTGTGTCTGTGTATGTGTGTCATTTGGCCAATCTGTCACAATCACCGGGCTCAGATAAAAATGCGGCAGCTCTTAGGGGGCATACTTTGGAATGGAATGAAGTGAGGGGGGGGGACATGCATGGTGAAGCCTAATCTCCAGGGAGGGGGCTATAGAGACACTCAACATTCCTCTAAACCTGGACCAGAGACGTTGAGGGTCCGGGAGGTTGTGTGTGTGAGTGTGTCTCATTAGGGGAGGGGTGTGGAGGAGGTAAGAGGGTGGAGGTCAGGATGAGAGAGACGCAGGCCACAGCCAGCATGAGGGGAGGAGAGAAAATCAAAGACCTGATTATACAGACAGGTATTTGCATGGATGTGTGCGCAGTAAAGACTTTTCGTGGCAGAGACTTTGACTTATCATAGTAGGAAAAGCACAGGTGTAAGCAATAACATCAATGATGCCTCCACTCCATTTAAGGCTTCTAGTAAGCCATGCCAGTGCACAAATCCAGGGCCCGGGGCCTGGAACACATAACTGGAATGCAGCCATTGTTAATATTATTGCTTACACCTGTGCTTTTACTGCTAAACCATGTCAAGATGTCGTCTGTGAAAATGGACTGGTAGGTAAGTCGTATCACTTTTTCTGCAGCTGACAACCAGAGTCATTCTCATCTGTGGACAAAGAGATAAAAAGAAGCGAAATTTAAGGATCTATTCACATCATTACGAACATATCACATCTCCCTGGATAATCTACAGATATTGCTATGGATCTACTGAAGAAAGAGTCCCTACAAGAAATGTTGTTACTTGCAGTGTTTCTTGAAAAAGAAGTTGATGTTGAATGTTATTAAATCTAAAATATTCAGTCTCAAAACCAGGGCAAGTAAAACCATTAAAACCCACAAGAGTTAAGTGAAAAATTCTTTGTAATTTGGGTGAACCAACCCTTTACAATGAAAATATTATTGTTTTCAGATATTTAAGCACACAAAGTATACCTGCATTTATTTACATCATATTCCATACATTTACTTGCACAATGATACTGAAGCCATAAACATTACATTTAGCCTGTGAGGAACACAACTCATGCAATTCCTACTCTATAAGATTCAAGATTTCAGTTCTCTGAGTTCATGTGAAACACAAATTTAGCCAGCAGAGGGTGCTGTTCACTACATATCAACTAAATTAAATTGTTGCGCAAGGCTGCCTCCAGATATCCAATTTATCAACAGTGGGGTAGGTGAGAAATCTGGGTCAAACAAAACAAACACTTGCAGACACATTTAAATTGAATTGTACACAGTGCAAGACTGTGGAGCATTTTTTTTTCACGTTCTTTTGAAACAAGGCCATCTCAATCACTTGACTGTGTGATTCACACACGTTTACACACGTGCTCTCACAAAAAGCTCACACACACGCACACATGCACATACACACAGAGCATGCTGTGGCAGGCATTCTAAGTGACGAGTGATCATGCTGGTTTATAATGGGATGCTAATGGGGACTGGCACAGCTTACAAGCGCCATACAGCCACTCAGTAAGAGAGAAGGAGCTCACACTGAACAACATACATGTCCTACTCTTACACAGACAAATACACAGATCTCCTGACAAAGATTTCACATCAGTGCACGTCAGTCACATGCACAGGTTGTACCTCCATGGAAATAGACAGGCAGCAAGGTGGGGAGAGGTTGGGGATTGAGGCAAAATGATTTTGTGCCGGTCGTCCTTGTGTGTTTTCTCAGTCATTCGTCAAAATTTCATTATCAAAACACACAGAATTGCATTGTATGTTGGTGCTGGAATTCAGAGCAGAAATGAATCGTCATCAGTGGCACGGACTTCATCAGCTGAAACCCAAAGCATACTGATGAGTCTACATGGTCAGCCAGACAGATTCATTTGGAGCGCTGAGTGCAGTCTGGTAGGTGCCAAGAGTAATGAGCAGCTCTGCAGGGGGCACTAGTTTCTAATGTAAAGCTTTCTTGAGCATGCACACACATACACACCCACACACACACGCACACGTGCTGTTGAACCTAAGACTGGCACACACATCAAAGAAAGCATATGGAGTGCTGTTTCATTGGAGCTCTCCACCAATTTCCTCTTACAGAGGAAGGCTGACGAAAGAGCCAGCCATCTCCTCCACACAGCGCAATCAGACAGCGCATCTCAAATCCACAATTCACCGCACACCGCTTTTTGAGGGGTTGCCATAGAAACTCTGCTGGGTAGTAGCGGACAGAAAATGAGAGGAGATGAGCGGGGCTATTTCCCCCTCCACCTCCCTCTCTGCCTCCCTGCCACCACATTTTGTCCTCAGAGTGACTGTATTATTTTCTATTCTTTGCCTCCTATACACATACATGCACACATCAGAACTGAATACACATGTAGGGGAGGGGGGGTAGTCACAATTAGGGTTAAAAAAAAAAATCCACATGTCCAAATGATTATATTTCATGTCTCAGGCTGAGTACTGGAATACAATGCTTCAATTCTTTTATACTTGCATGTAACCAGATTATGTGAAATGTTTTGAAGTTGCACGAGCATTCACACCGTGCTTGTGAATCCTACCTAACATAATGCTAGTTAACTGACTGACTTGTCATTTTAAAGGCTTCATTTCCATCATCAACCAAAATCTTTTCCTGCAGAAAACATCATACATTCCAAATGTGCAATATGTCAAAATGCCTGAGGTGTAACATCTCACGCTGGCATTACTGAATCAGCTGGACTACATTTGTGAAGATCTACTACTATACACAGCATACATCGTGTCAGTTTAAATACCCGTGTGATATAATGATTGGGTTGATGTGCAGCTGAGCTTGAAGCATAGGTCCTATGCTCTCTCCTCCTCCTCCTCCTCCTCCTCCTTTCTGTGTCCTCACCTCCTTGATTGCTGAGGGGAGGAGGGGAGCTGAGCCTGTCAGCCCCTTTCTTTCTCTCTATTCTTTCCTCCCTTGCTCTCTCTATCTATTTCTCCCTCTCTCTCTGCCTCCTTTCATTGATGACCAACCTGTCAGCAGCTCCTGTTGTGGCAGGCTGTGAATGCTCTGCATGTGACTGAATGATACACATTGTTTTTTTTTTCACTATGAAAGCATCTCTGTCAGTCCAGTAAGAGCTTTACAAGTCCATTTTCTCATCAGTGGCAACGTCCAACCCAAATTGAGGGATTTGTCTTTGGAGATGAGGGAGAGGGTAGTCTTGACTTTGCTTCACTGCGTTCAGTGGTTCCCTTCTGAAACTCTTTGCGCTGAGGCGCTTGGCGTTACGCAGTGTTCCTTACATCAGAGCTCTAATGAGCCAGTGGCCACATTAGCTCCAGCGCCGATAAAGCCATGGCACTAACTTTCTGCCAGGGGGCAGCGTTTTCCAGTCCACTGGACCACCAAGTCGCCTACCACCCTTCCTACTCGAACTCACCTCCTCCCCCTCCTCTCCAACCTCTATAATAGTATGTGAGACACCCAGAAAAAAAGATTTGCTCTTGGGTATATATGGAAGATGAGAAAATGTACATGTCTTATATATGGCAGCTAAAAGAGCGGTCAAGATTATGTCTTCAAACAAGCTCTGCAGTGGCATTGATCCAAACTATGCAGGAAGACATACTGTACATCTTTGTCTGTGACTGACTTTTTGGCAAATAAAACAGACATTTATTTGCACATGCATAACTCGCATAACATATAAATAATGAATGATTTCCTTATTTTGTGCAATAACACAGTAACAATTTCCCAGAGAGAAGAGTTACTAATCCAACAGGCTACTTTTCCACAGTTTCAATAAGGTCACAAGAAAAATTGTAAAATATATTCGATGGGGGAAAAAATTGCAAATTTACACACAAGTCTGTGGAACACCAGACAACAAGGAATTAAAGCCAATGTCAACAAAACTCAAAGGTATGGTGCCAGAACAATACAACAAAATGAATTTTTAAGCCCTTATGAATGTAGCCTATGACAAAAGTAGCTTGTCTTGGTGAAAAAATAAAAAATAAATTAAAAAATATCTCTGCGTGCACACACACCCATTTTAGATTTGTCAGTGCCTCTGCCTTCTCGTCTTCCCCTCAAATAGCTGCTCTCTGAAATGGAATCTGAGGGCCCTCAGGGTTTCTGACAATGTCTCAAACATTCCTAAGTGAAATGAACAGCGGTATAACTTCAGCATTATTGAATTTAAAAGTTAGCTCTAGTGTGAGTGTACTGAGAGAAAGCGGGTCCGATTTTTTACTCTTCCAACTGTTATCACCCCCCTTTAAACACATTTCTGCACTGAGATTCTGGAGAATGGACTGAAGAATGGAACAAAAAACCCTCTAACAGTGATAAACTGTAGTGTGTCTTTTACAGTGAAGTACAGTAAATATTTAACATGTTCAGCACCCTTATTAAAATGTGAAAATATTCATTAAAATACACATTTAAAATGTATAAAAATCTGAATTGAATGGTACTTCCACAGAAATGAATCCCCCCCATTGGAGAATGCATATCTGTAGACCCCTTACGAAGTTATTTCCTTTGTCAAAAACATAAACTTTGGAAATCCATGAAAGTGCACCAATGATTGCATAAGCAAACATTCAATTTTTCAATTCAAATCAATTCAATAGTTCAGTAGTACAGATATTCATGTTTTCCAGAGGATGAATCCAAATGATTTTGGGTACTGCGTGACTTCTCCTCGAGCACCAGGTCAAAATATTTGGAGCAATATTTGATGATCGCCTGACTTTTCATTGAGCATCATCTTCAGGTCTACTAATGAGTAAAGAGTACTAAAAACCAATGACATTCCCATCAACCTCAACCTCAACTGTATTTTTCTTTTACTGCTAATTAATCAATGTCAGCATGTTAACATACAAAAGTAATGTGTTGAACATTGTAAACATTATACCTGTTTAAACATCAGCATCTTAACATTCTCATCGTCAGCATGTTAGACTGCTGACATTAGCATTTAGCTCAAAGCACTGTGGTGCCAAGTACAGCCTCACAGAGCAGTTAACAATCAGTCTCATAAGCCAGGTATAAGGCCCTGCTACTGTATTTCTGTCCTGGTATTTGGTGTTGGCCAGTACTGATCAGTGCTCTGTGTGTTGTGTCCAAGATAATTTTTTTTTTAAATGGCTCTGCAACTGTGATGCTGTTGGAGCCTAGAACAGACTGTCAGCATTAAAGCTGCAGCAGGTGAGGTTCTGTGTCCCAACACACCAACATGATCAGCCTAAATCATAATCAAGTGGGGACGCAGGGAACAGAGGAAAGCATCTCATTCCCATCATAATATTTTGGTTTTGAATATTTGGTCACTTTTGCTAGAAAAGGAAATCAAAATCATGCTGCCCTATTTATTGGTTTTACACTCCTTAATAATTCCTTTTGGGGCTACCAACAAGCAAAACTGCAGACTAGTTCAGCCTTGATAGCAAGTAGCGGCATGTCAGACTGTGAGATCTGTCACAACAGTGATGTACATCTCTGTTTTCCCCAAGACTATCTGGCTTCAGACAAGGTTAAGGCAAACAAAAATAATGGAATCTGGCAGGACCTTGATGCATGCCTAAATTTATCATGTTGAGCATTTCCTGTTTCAGTGGAATCTCACAAATGAAACCTTTACAGAAAAAAAACAGACCCTCTGATTGCAACTTTGGAAGACTCCAGTTCAGCCCTGTGTGAGATGTGGGTCCAGAAGTACAGTTTTATTTGTTATACAATTCATGAAACTGTCTGGGGATGAATGCCCTCCAGAGGCTCATTCATAAGATAAATTGGCCTGAAATTCATTGGTCCTGCAGACAGACTGTGTCTCTCTTTGTATGTCTCACTCTCTCTCTCTCTTTCCTGCTTTAATGTGCAAGCATACACACACTAACAACATACACGCACGTCCCCTAATGCCCTCGTGTTCTTCTGTGTTATTCAGGGTTGCAGTATGTTCGGGCTAAAAGAGAGAAAAAAAACACCTTTGCATCTGTCTGTGTAGCTGAAGTCCAGCCTAGGGCCTACTAGGCTTCAGTGAAGTGTGCCGTGATTTGACAAGGCCAGTGACGAGAGGCACTGTAAATATCCGGCTGTCATGTGACTCACTTCATGGCCTCAAGGAACCAACGAAAGGTCAGTGTTTCCTGATGCCATTGCCAACAACTAAATTAAGTGACTTCATCTCTTGGTCATGCATCTGTTCCATTTTAGGAGATGGATACATTGGAGGTGTTGCATCACTCTGTTCGTACACTGCAATGATCGTTCACATTTCTATAGGAACACACAACAAGCAACCACCACATACATACGTACAGACACTGGGTTTGTTACACAAGCTCATCTGCCATCTCCAGATGTGTGTATACGTACACCAACGCACGGGCATGTGGCACGCACTCTCAACCTCTGGGTTTGTCTTCATGCATGTCATGTTTGACAGTGACAGCAGCGTATTAACACGTCTCCACAGCTTCTCTCATAAAGCAAATTGCGATCTATGTTCTTTATCCCAGCATAGTGCAAAAGGTTAAATAGCTAAGTCACTAGTTACAAGAAAGAAAATCTGCAACTGTAGCTCTACTGTGATTTGTTTCTCTGTCCTAAAATGGCTTTGGGGACTTGCATTTACCCTTCATAATTTAATTTTTCCACCTCTTAGTGCCAATGCATTCATACTGATGTGCAAAGGCACCAAAAAATGTTCTGCTCCATTGGACACCACAGAAAATGTCATGCAAAAGGAGACAAAAAAGAACAAATAATCCTGTTAAACAACATAAAGTGCTACTTACATGTAAAGAAGCACAGAACCTAAAAGATGTTCAAAAGTACATTAAGAACAGTCAAATATAAGGTCATCTTTTCAAAGGAAAAGTGAAGCTGGGGTAGGGAACTATAATTATACAGGCAAAGAGAAAACAGATGCTGACAAATGTCCAGAAACCCTGAAACTCTGTAATGCCCCCAGTGGAAAAGTCCCATGTGCTAAAACACTCATCACACTGATTAATTGGGCAACTTTAAATCCATTTCCCAGTCCAGCACTGGTCTGTGCCCATGGAAAAGCAGAGGCTCTCGACATAAAATGTAGTTTACTTTGTACATTTTACTGCGCCATGGGGAGACATGGGAAACCATGGAGGAAATTAGTTAGATAGAGCTAACAGCCAAAGCACACAAGCAAGACTGGCAAATCATGGGTCTCCCTCTGTGGAGGATGACGGGTGATAAATCTAACAAGTTTGAGATTTGTGTTCTAGGGCTTATAGCACTATTATGTCAAACTGACAAAGAAGAGCAGCCAGCATCTCTGGTGAGAAATCCACAGCACACAGGTGTCGGCCAGAGGTACAATAACACGCCTCATAACAAAAAGAACACACAAAAAGTGGGCTAGCCTTTTTGAATAGTGCCCCTTAATTTTGCAGGCAATCAACTGACTTTCAAAACACTGTAGTATCTAAACTAGTGTGTTTCAAATTAGAAAGTAAGCTGTCCTGTGACTTTACACGACTTGCAATGTAACAGCTTTCTCTTAAGGGTATTTCTCTAGTTACATTTATTTTTTCTACATGTAGATCCAGTCAAAGCCACTTATTCCCTGCAGGAGATCATCCAAGGACCTCACTGTCAAATTTAAAAAATGGTAGTAATATGTTCAGAAACACTGACCATTTCTTCAGATTTTCACTGGTTTGTTTTGTCAAGATTTTACTGCATCAACAACCCACTGTCCCCTGTCTTGGAACCTTTAAATATTGCCTGTGTTATAAGTCAACGTGATTCTCTGTTTCACTCATTATGTAATTCTAGCAGCCTCGTGGTCGTGGATTAATTACTGAACAGTCCTACCAGGCACAGGCACAAAGACCCAAGGGGTCAGGAGGCCCCTGAGGCAGAGTTTCACGTGTAAAGTGACTGTTATTAACATTTCTTGTTGGACAGTCAAAAAGCTCAGTGAAAAGTAGGGACGTGGCATAATCTCTCCTTTTGCTCCTGATTCCAATCTGCATCCTTCAGTATCAGTATTAGTATTAGTATCTGCCCGTATCAAGTCACATCTAATGCAAGAGCTGAACGTTTGACAGAGCAGCTGCGTGGCTCCACTTGAAAAATATATATATAACCTGCATCACAGGTTTTCTATATTTTGCAATGTGCCCTGTATTATATTTGTTGAGATAAACGCCACTGGGAATCTGCCGTGGCAAGAAGCTTTGGAAATTATTTAGACAGCCTCTCTGCAGCTACACAATATGTGAAGAAAGTTCCAGTGCAGTTTTTAACTATACTGACAGTGTGGCTCTATGGTTGGTCGTTTGGAACATACATCCATGCTGACTCCTAATCACATACAGGAATAACAGTTTGGCGTTTCGGGTGTTTACTGGTGAATCCCCCTGACTTTTCATGTAGTGCTATAACCTGAGAAATATCTCAACATCTGCCTTATGGATTGTCATTAAACTTTGTACAGACATTTATGGTTCCCAGACAATGTACCTTAATGACTTTGATGATCCCCTGCATGTTCCTCTAAAACCACCACAAGCAGGACATTTGTGGTTTTGGGCAAAACATCTCTACAGCTAATGGATGGCTTGCCATGAAATTTGCCACAGATATTCACATCCCCTCAAGATGATTTGCAATAACTGTGGTGATCCAGTGAAGAATGATATTCCCATCATCCTCATCTGCAATTAGTGTTTAGTGCTGAATTAGCACACGTTAGCATGCATGCTCAACTATAGGACCCTCACAAGCATTACACATACTTAACATCAGCATATTAACATCAACATTGTGACAAGTCCAAACTAAGCAACCGTATAGGTCACTTGTCACTACCCTCGTATACAACCCATAGGAGCGTAACAGAGGCTGGAGGAATTTGTGTAAAGAAAAGTTACAATACTTGGATACTTAACACTACAAAATCTAACACCAATAATAATATTTCATGTGAAACATGAATAATCTAAACCTTACGGGTTGCCTAAAACAGCTGCCTTCAGAATTTCCTTAAAAAGAAGAATTCTTAAAATTAACAGATTATGTATTTACACTGGAGAAGTGATGTGGAATTAGTTTAGAAATATGTGCAGAGCCTCATCCTTCCCATCCCAACATTTTTCAAAGCTGAATAAATAAAATAAAAATGCACATTACATTGTGTCTCTGTCCAGGTAAAGCTTGTCCTTGCACAGAAGTTTTCCTGCAGCAGAAGAAATGAATTTACCCAAAACCTGTGCCTTTGAAAAATGTTTTAGTTGGCCAAACACGTCAGTCCAGATTCTCTTTTCTCCACTGAGACACAGACAACACAGCATCTGTCTCAACAACAAATAAGTTGGTCCTAGCACACTCTCATAAATGTTAAAATAGAGCTGATTGTTGCTCTGCTAGATATGAATTTGTAAGAGCAAATGACTCATGAATCATTTAGTAACAACATAATTTATTTATTTCATAGTTCACTATTTGCTTATGTGTTACACAAACGACAATTAAATCTGGGGAAGTGATAAATAAACAGATAAAATGTTATGGTATGGGATTATTATAGCTCATATCTCCTGATGAAATAACTGGATTTGTTGTCACTTATGATAAATGAGCATTGGAAACATGTCCACTAGTATACCATAGATTAGAGAAAATTTTGATTTACTCCAGAGTTTATTGCTTACTTTTATATCATATATTTAGGTCTGAATCTTATCATATATGATCATTTTATCATTTCACCTAGTAATAGTATGTAATAGTTTCACCTTGTAATAGTGATTTTATTTTCTTAATATATATTTGGTGATTAGCTGATTAATGGAAAAAAATAAATAAATAAATAATGCAGCCCTAAGTAGGTGGAATAACTGCAACTATTTAAGTTCAAAGGAGCGTCTAATTAAACGCTGAGCGGTGTCATCAGGGTCAGCTTTGGGATGAAAACCCATCCAGGCAGGTAATTCACGTCCTGGGCATGCTTTTGGCATTTTTCTGAAAAGATGTAAGATGACAGCAACAAAAAAAAAAAAAAGTGTGTGATAAGGCAGGTTTCCTGGTTTATTTCAGAAAGCTCAAACTGGGACTATCTGGAGATGCATGTAGCACGTTCTTCATTTTCACTGACCTATGTTTAGGTTGTGTTCACCTGTGAGCTCTGTTCATCAGCTGATTCCTGATTATCTCATGTCATCAGTGTTAGCACCGACCAGACCAAGGTTGTTATAGTGACAATAACCATCTTTTTCCTGTAATTACCAATTACTGAAGCTCTTCTCCAAGATGTAGAGGGGGTTGAAGAAGTGGTTTGGGATGGCTTAAAGCTGACGTCAATGGCAAATGCAAATGTGCTTCTCCAAGCTTTATGTAAAAGCTCTGAATTGGGAGCTTAGCTGGGGAATTTTGTCCACATGCTCTAACCCATTCTTGTCAGAGCTGGAAGGATTGCGTGGTCTCACTGATGGGTTGGACGACCAGCTCCCTCAGCTTTGAAGCTGATAAACCTTTTAAAACCATGACAAATATTCTCCTGCAATTTTGCCAGAGGACAGGCGAAGAAATGAAATAGGTAGCAGGAATATGAAAATTTGCTCCATCCACCTCAGACTCCCCGCCACACTGCCAAGTTTTGCTTTTAAAGGCTTGAGTGCTTACTCTTGCATAGGTCTGAGCTTATATTACAGTGATTGTCTCTTCCAGAGCCATCTCCCACATTTCACACAATAACCTAATGGTTCTGCATCAATATGGCAGCCAATAATAGCTAATAATGTCACACGGAGACGTGGCATGTAATGGAACAGTGATCAGCCAGCATTTTGTCTCACAACCTTCATGTCAGTGGCGGACTTGTGCTGCATGGCACAAGTTAGGCAGAAAGGGTGAGACATCCAGTCAGTTTCCATAGTGATGTGGTTGAATGGAGGGGATTAGCAGGGGCAGTGTGGTGGGAAAGGTTTTCAGGCTTCTGTCAGAGCTTGCATTTAAAGAGCTCCATGTCGCGCCTCCATCCCATTTGGTGATGCTGACGATGGACCGTTCGTCTGCGACACAGACGTTTTATGTGCACTGAAACTACTATCTCCTTATGCATGGTGGTTTCTCAGGTGTAAAATATTTGATGAGTTGCACAGTAATATATGAGCCTAGTGCAAATTCCACTGCTAGATTATACTTTATGTATCAGTCTGCCTTTAAATCTGCAGTTATGTTAGGTTTAAGAGTTTAATGTGCAATTTTTGCCAGTTTGTAGATGGGAATTTTAAGAGTGTAATTCTCATCTCTCTTGCTAACCATTATGTCAAGCTAGCTCATTAATAGAATAATCAGCTCCCCCTCCCATAAAAAAAGATCACAAATCTGATTATTGTGGATTTATCATTCACTTGTAATCGAATTGCTTTAACCCTATTATTTGTATTTTTTCATCTGTTAGTCTTCAACCGTGGTTGTAATTAGGAGATGGCCGCCTTACCAAGCAAAGAATCATGGGAGCTGAACTGCAATTCTTAACTGCAAAAAGAGCAGAACAATAATCCCAAAACAATTAAATACTGGAGAATAATTCTGTTCACATCTGAGAATGAACCTTTGATACGCAAAGATTTACTTAATCACTTCACTGAAGCATTTTATTAAATTGCTTCAGTGAATTGCAGATTTTTTTTTTTTAAAAATGATGCAGTATATCTCAAATATCTACAAGCTCATGTAGGAAGTTGAAGACCAAATAGCTTTTTAATGCTGATAATTTTTCAAATTTGAAAGAAGCTGTCCACATCTAAGGAGAAGCTTTAAGCCTACATTAGTCTAGTGTCCTCACTGTATGCACTTCAGCATTTTCAAACAAAAAAAAGAAGAAAGAAAAAACATGAAAGTGTCAGGTAGATGTATGCAGTATGTCTTTACGTACATACATACATATGTAAGGACATGTACATATGAAAACACTGAAGTTACACATTGATACAGAAATTTAAAAACCGAAATGAAATGAAACATGGGCTCTCGGGCTGTTAAAGGGTGAACTGGGAAAACCTGGAGAGTCTTACATCATAAATTTGTTTTCAAATGACGTCTCATCTAAGAGTGAGGGTTAAGAGACATGCAGCCAGATATTTTCATTAGATTGATCTCTTTCCTGTCATTTTTTATTTAAATGGCAGTCATAATGAGATTCAGCTCACTGTACACATGTATCTCTAAAAGAGACAGTAGTGCCGTTTCTATTTCTTGATCTTATTATTATCATAATTAATATGATCAAATAGTTATAATAACAATTACAAACACATGTAGGTGAACTTTCAAGTTTTAGAGCACTTTTCCACATTACTATGATTCTATATACTTTGCGAGGCATCCTATCTACTCCAGCACCTCTGTACACATGGCACATGTTTCATTTTCATTACATGTTTCATTTTTTTAAAATTGCCCTGTATCAGTACTATTTGAACTCTATAACTATACATCTTCAGTGTTAAAAGATATGTATGCTACATTTGTGCACATTGTGTTTGCTCACACACAAGCGTTATAAATCTAGACTATTAGCGTGTGACAATGCTGTGTTTCAACACACGTTTTTTCAGTATTAATCAGAACAGTCCTTGTAATTACATTAGAATGTGCGCTCATTCTGAGAATCAATCCTAACAGGTTATCTCTGTGAATTAGTTTGTTAACAGCCGAACCAGTGTGTCCAATTTGCCACATAACCTTTTTTTAAGTTGATAATATTGCTTATAGCAGTCATTTAAGCTGTTATTGCTACAATACAACCAGATGCATAGTTCAAGGATAATTCATTTCAAAGGCCCTTTTAATCTCTGACATGCATTTGCATGTTTGGCGTATTTTTTTGCGTAGCCTAGATGTGCTTTTTAACCCTCAGAAGCCTAATCTGCACCATTAATGGACTTTTTGTATAAGTTAATTAACCATTTTCAGTGATAGCAGCACAGCAATCCCAGTAGAGAGCCGCGTAAGGAGGGAGAGACGGAGACCGATTATGCTGTTGCCTAGCAACACATGTACAAAATTTGAAGCGATTTAGTGCCCCCATACTGGTTATCATGGAGGTCATATGTTTACTAAATCCACACCGTGTGCTGGCTGTCACACAGGGCTGTCAACAGATCAGCACAAGTACCTGTCCCCGTCGTGCTCGGTGCACGTTGACATGTTGATGCCAAACACGTTAAACCAACTAGGCTGAATGTCTCTCAAATCATGGCTGTCTCAGTCTATGGATCTGTGGAAACAACATTTCTTTTGAATGAGTGGCAAATGCTACATCAGAATCCCAACACAGGAAAAAGCTAGTCTTTTGCAGATGGAGAATTTAACTTCTTTGCATAGTTGATCCCTTCAGGAAGGTAAAATCAGAAAAAAAACACCAAGACCAAGGAGAGAAACAGAGCATGCTCCACAAATTTGGTAGATGATTCACTATATTCCTGAAATATCATTGGCCAGCCCACCTCACATCCCACAATACTTCACTATGCATGTAAATATTATCTGGCAAAAGCTGTTTGTTATTTTTTAAAAAAATCTGTCCTCTCAGCTTGTTTAGCCTGTTTGTAAATTGTGTGTGTGTGTGTGTGTGTGTGTGTGTGTGTGTGTGTGTGTGTGTGTGTGTGTGTGTGTGTGTGTGTGTGTGTGTGTGCGCGCGTGCATGTGTGTGTGTGTGCATATGTGTGTGAGAGAGAGCGAATGAAAGAAAAAGGAATCATACAAAGAGACGAAGGGAGAGGGAGAGACGTGGGGAGGGAGAAAGAGAGAGGCGAGACAGAGCTGCTGAGGCACTCACTTCACAGCAATTTAGGTCATGCTAAACAAATGCTATACCAAAGAAGCACAGACAAATAAAAGCATCTAGCCTTTGAGTGATTTCAGTATAGTTAGAAGCTATACACTGCGGAGACCCCATTGTGGTGATTTGAAATAAAAGGTGGTGTGGCATGTACATGCAGTGAATGTCTCAGGTGTCTCTGTGCAGCACGTCCAGGTGTGAGGTAAATTTCTTCAATCGTCCCTGGGAGGACAGACCAAATTATGCTTTACATAAAAATGTTGAGTGAGTGGTTATTAAGCCATGTATTACTTCCCCAGTGAAATACATGCATGCCAATCCCTCTATCACCAAGACACAAGTGGTACACCGCAGCGGCGTTGTACTCTACACTCTCTCGGTGCTTACAAGTCAAGAAAAATGTACAGCAGCAATCACGGTTAGAGACTCATGAAAACAAAGAGCAGACAGCAACGGAACAGAGGCTGCACAGCGAGGCTTCTGACAGTCTAACTCTTTGTGGGATTACCTGAGAAAACATATTTATATTTTAAATACCCTGTTGAAGACAGCCTTGTTGTCAAAACAAGGATTTTCTAAAATATTTAAAGTTGCTTTTATTTTATATTTGAATTGTATTTTGCAGCTTTTTTATGTGCAGCACATTTGCAATAACCACAATTATCTTGAAAAGAGGAACTGAAGTAATATTTTCTTCTGCTTTATCAGTCATTTAACATCATTCTGTTGTTTAAGATTAGCAGTAATATTAAAATTTTACCAAGTGAACTTCTCTTATGCGTATCTATTAGTTACTGTATGTACAAATGCTGACATTGTGTTTTGATGCACTATAGGTTAAATCACCATTCTCACTGTATATTGTGAGCAATCACCAGGCTGACTTGCATGTTTACAATAAAAATAAAATGGAATGTGTACACAATTTCATCAGAAGGAGAAAAACAAGTCTGCGACAATATGAATAAAATATGTGAATTGCTTATGATTAGCATACTAATGACTAATCATCATGCTAATCAGTTCATTTTGTGTCCTCAAATTGGAGACTGGTGTTGAGAAATACGAGTCCATGGAAATGCATCTGAAGACTGAGAAAATGCTCAGAGAATTGCACAGTGATGTCAAGGTAGGTTACAGAACGAGGGAGAAAATGGAGGGCAGATTCATACAACGGCCTGAAATCATCCTCAGGAGAATATTTCAAAACTGCTAGAGTCAAACGTAATTTTCCAATTTTACATTTTACATTAAATTTTGTTATATTCTCAAATGTTTTTTAATTGGGTGAATGTTTTTTAATTGATGATTTTAACGTTTATGCATAGACCCAAGGACTGAGACCAGCGACTACATCTTTAGGTCACTGTTATTTTTTAAATTTGAAATCTCAACATATTGTTGATATAATACATTATCTGACGAAATATTTGCTTTAATGCTGGTTTTGCGGGATATATAGTCCCATTTCTAAATTAAATAATCACAGCTGTGTCCATATAAATAACAAGAAACCAACAGAGAATCTGTCAGTGTTAAGCGATTTGCACCTTGGCTGCATCCTTCTGCAATTACTTCCCCGACATTAAGATGATTTGACAGCCAGTGGGCCAGTAAAGAGGGGGCAACCCAAGCCTCAATCTTAGTCACATACTCTAAAAAGCCACGAAAGGGACAAGTAATCCCAACCTAATGGAGCACGTACAACATTCACAAGGAGCCAAATACACGCTTCTGACTGAAATTAAGAGACTGAGGGCTTCTGGTGAAAAAGGCAGTGGGCTGAATCAAACCAAAGCTGCGGGGTTAGGAGGTCAGCTGGCTGAGCGTACATGTCACCAGCCTATTGGACATGCCTGTGTGCTCCATCAGCAGGTGTATAAATATGTGTCATGTTTCACACACCATGTCTGCAGGGAGGGCAACCCAGATGGGATTTTAAATGCTGCATTTCATGTGGTATCATTTAGTAGGTTAGTTCACCCCTCATTGGTTTGCCATCTGGTGCCCGCTCAGCCTGTGATAGGAGCATTCACACTGGAGTCTTAAATGCTCCTGATCTCCCTGCCAGAGCTTTTCCAGCAGTTCACACCACAGTCAGCATAGCTCAATGACATTAAAAAAAAAAAAAAAAAAAAGTCCATCTACACGTCCTGACTTTAAGCAGGAAACTAAATGGCAACAGCCAACACACGTGGAGTTTGAAAACAGAACTACAAGCATGGAGACAAACTACAAATCCGTCAGAAGTAGTGAAGTTAGTAAAAGGACAGACAAGTACAAACGTGACATCACTGTTCACGCAAGAAAAACAGCTGAGCTGAGGAAAAACTTGTGCTAAATATTAAAGTAAATCAAACAAGTGGGCCTATTTATGCCGGCTGTGAATGACTTACCTTTGCACTTAGAATGGACGAACTGCTCCTCAAAGACATGTTTCGCTCTCGTCTTTCACTTTCCGGGTGGTTTCTTTAGAAAAAGAAGAAAATAAAAATCCATGAGTGGAATCCGCTTCGCTGATTTGCTGCCCATGTGAATATTTTTCCCCTCAGTCGTGCGTGTGCCCCCCCCAGTCTTTAAACATTTTTCTCTAATCTTTCAGTTTTCTTCAGTTTCTTTTTTTTTTTCTTTTTTAAATTGTGAAAAAAGCTTATAGTCCACGAGTTTATTCTTCTCATATCATCCCCTCATTTGTGGAAGACGTCGGGCTTTGGACGATTACAGGCAGAGTTAGACAACCAGCCAATGTTCCCTCCCTTTATTGACGGGCTCCCTTTACCACAATTTGCCAGATTTCCAGACATCCGCTGACTGGCCTCACCTTCCAAATACACGCGTTAGGACCTGATAATACTGCTTATATTACCCCCCCATATGTTTCCATTTTGTTCCTCGACAATACATTTTATGACTGGTGGGGAGGAGGGGGGGTGCTTTTTTTTTTTTTTTTGAGGGGCGGGGGGCAGCAGCAGAGACAATGACAATTTCAATCCCAAAAGTGTTTGGGAAAAGAAGAGTTTTTTTTTTTAAAAAAGAGTTTAAAAAAAATAGAACTCGATCAATATTTCTCAGTTTGAAATGGAACTAGTCTTTTTTCAGTTCACCTGCAAAACTTGCTTGTCTACCTATGGGAGATCATGTCACAAAAAATGTGTTCCTCATCACTGGTATTATTATTATAATGGGCGGTCGGTGGTAAAACAATTTAAAATGTTTAAAAAATAACCAAAACAAATACGCTGTAAGTGCGATTTCAGTGCAGCCTATAGATGAGGATGAGGAGGAGGAGGAGGAGGGAGGGGGGCGACTTTGAGATGACATTGAGGCTGTGTAGATGGGAGTTGAGTCTCTGGTTGTTGATGTTAGACAGTCGCACAAGGCGAAGCGGCTGCTGCCCGTGTTGATTCAGCCTCCTCCTCCTCCTCTTCCTCCTCCTCTTCCTCCTCCTGGTCTTCAGCACTGCTCCCCGCTGGACAGCTCCTGCTTGGACACCTCTAACGCTGCATGGTCCCTTTAAGTCTTTTAATGGAAGTAAAATCTATTTATGTTCCAAGAAATATTGGGAGTTTACAACTTCATCCACAGGAGGAATCTACGGATACCTCGTTTCGAGATTTGTGGCAGGCAGCGTATCCTCGGCGGAACAGATCACAGATTCATTGTGAGTAAACTGGGTGCTCAATTCTTGCATCTGTCTGTGCGTGTGTGCGTGTTTGAACCCTCATACAAACGACTCTGATAAATGCATGATTTTTTTTTTTTTTTTGGCCTTTGCAGCGACAGTGAGTGTGATTAAATTGTGAATGAGACTGTCAATATGTTGCTGGGGTCTGCATGATGAGCTCTGCACCTACATGCTACAGCCAATTAAATGCAGAATTGATCACTGATTGCTAGTCTATTGGATGGTGCAAACGTGGAGAGTCGTTCTCATGCGTTTAATAATGCGCTTGGTTCTCAGTTTATTGGACAGAATGAGCTGGCTATTTGTGCAGCCTGATGCGTAAAGCTTTTACGCATTGGACATCCCTTTGTCTCCACTATGCGTTTTGTGTTCCAGTTTGTTTGAGACCTCTCTGTATCCCTGCTGCTTTCAATTCTGTATGTGGATAACTGTTAGGAGAATCTGCAGGTGGTAACTGGTGGACTCCACTTCATTATGCTTAATTCTCATAGGTTATTTGCAATTGCTACTGTGCGTCTTGCGCTTCAAGTGCACCTTTTAGATCCTGCAATTTGTCTTAAAGTTTTCTTTTTTTTCCGTTGATGTCAGTAATGTTGATTTCCTAATTCTGTTTTTGGAATATTTAGGTGCAGACTTTGTTAAGGCTATCGTGTGTGCTGATCTGGTTTAGAGGGCTGTTAATTTACGCGCAATCTGCCTTAGTTATGGGAGCAAGTCCAGCATGACTTTGCCATCGATGGTTTTTTGTGTTTGCTGAGTCTGATATGAATGAAAATTTTGTCAGGGAGCCAAATGTTCATGGGAGGCTTTAGTCTGCATTTTTAAACGCACGTTTCAAAGTGTGAATTGAATTTAATGGTATGTTTGGATCTAATTGTTATTATTTTATTGCTCCTGTCCGGGGAGAATACGAATGTAGATCAAAATGTGTTCATATTTGCTTCATAAGTAACCACATTTTCAGCGCCTCCTGAGAAACCGACCAATTGCTCTATTCACGATTCCAGGTTAACGGCGACTGACGAGCCGTGTGTGCACAGGCTTCATCTACAGTCATTTGGTCCAGAGGTTAGGTCTATAAACCGCGAAGCTGCTGTCTACGTGGACTGGTGCTGAAGCCTCCCGTCCGACTGCCAGGACCTCTGCCAAATCCAGAGACATGGCGACGAACGGCACCAAAACGGATGGACAAGTCACAGAACTGAACGAGGTGGCCACTAATAATGACAAACCCAAGTCACTGGACGTGAAACCCGAAAAGCAGAAAAAGGAGTTGCCTGATAGAGAAACATGGGCGGGAAAATTTGATTTTCTCCTGTCGTGTGTGGGTTATGCAATTGGACTGGGAAACGTATGGAGATTTCCCTATCTCTGTGGAAAAAACGGCGGAGGTAAACATTATTTTCACAGCTAATTTAAGAAAACTGCACGGCCCATTCAGCTCCACGATGCACATTGTCGAGCTTACCTAGTTGACCGTGTCGGTGACATGAAAAGAATGAATATCACCTACATTTGCAGCCGTTATTAACTGACGTTGTGCTGTGGTGATTTAAGTAATGCGTCAGTGCAGTTTCAGCCAAAGATTGATCATCTTTTTTAATGCATAACTTCCTCTACTTTTGTCCATCCAGGAGCCTTCTTGATTCCCTATTTTTTGACCCTCATATTTGCTGGGGTCCCCTTGTTTCTACTGGAATGCTCCCTTGGTCAGTACACCTCAATTGGAGGGCTTGGTGTGTGGAAACTGGCTCCTATGTTTAAAGGTATACCGCACTGAAATATTTCTGGACAATTGTTTATTAATCCTCGGCCTATTTTTTTTTAAATATAGTTAATAATTAATGTTATTTGATGCTTTCATAGAAATAATTATGACTTTCAGGATTTATAGAGGCCAACATAACACACATTCCCAGTGACAGTTTTGCTACACTGCCTAATTCATCTCTGTATGATAGGTGTGGGCCTTGCAGCTGCTGTCCTGTCCTTCTGGCTTAACATTTACTACATTGTAATCATTGCTTGGGCAATTTACTACCTGTACAACTCCTTCACCACTGTAAGTATTATACAGTGTACTCAAGTGATTCATAAAAAAGCTGAAACATAGCATAAGGTTAAGGGCAAGATTGTTGTATCATTAGAAATTGAAGCCTGTGATACCTCTAAGAAATTTCAAATCCTTGAATGTGTCAAGTTACAGAGTTAAAAAAAAAAAAAGAAAAAGAAAAAAAAGAAAAACAGAAAAACTGTAATTTTTGTTTTTCAGGACCTTCCATGGAGCTCATGTAACAATCCATGGAACACAGAGAAATGTTATACAAACTACTCCATTGCAGATACCGCCAATCTCACCAGTGCAGTGGTGGAGTTTTGGGAGTAAGATATTGACTGCTTTCTCTTGCTTTAACAACAGCAGAGCTTTAACGTATCCTGCATGCATCCCTGAGATATATATAAAAGACAGCCTCCTATGCTGCATGCTTATTTCTCCCTGTGTATAATAGACTTATTGTTGCTCGCTCTGACTTATAGGCGCAACGTGCATGAAATGACCGATGGCTTGGAAAAACCAGGCCAGATTCGAGTGCCACTGGCAATAACGCTGGCCATCGCCTGGGTCCTTGTGTACTTCTGTATCTGGAAAGGGGTTGGCTGGACAGGGAAGGTAAGATGCCCCAATTTGGATATCCAAGACCTCTTATGCTATACTGGGTATGTGACAGCTATGCAATATTAATCAGTCTAATATCACCTCATCAATCATTTAGATTGCAGTCAGCATTGTCCAGATTGATTTTAAAATAAGAGAAGAGACATCAAACACTCATGTTCACTAATCCTGCTCTGCCTCATGGTGGCTCCTCTAATTCCAACTCTCCTGACACAGTGTCTATACTGAGTGTGGATTCATGATAGGAGGAGCAACAAACCACCATACACTACAATCTGGTTTTGTCCTCTCCTTTCACTTGGAGCAGTTTGTCTCCCTAGTGGTGCCACATTTTGAAAGTCTAGTGCATCACGTGACCATGGCAAATAAAATTTGTCTTGGTCACAAAACACCCCATCCCCCTGCACATTTCGCTCACAAATTGCTTGCACAGTGTCATAAAATGCACTGAGACAGAGGGAGCAGATTCAAAGTGAAGCTGCACTGATTTCTTTGCTGAATATTTGGTCTGTTTATCTGTTTTTGTTTTGTTTTGTTTTTTTTGTCTGGAAGAGACCAAGGCAAAAAAAATAAAAAATCTAGAGAATCTTTGTGGCCCTCATGAGAATGTCTGAATAGTGGGTGAATTCCAAATTTACAAACTGTGCATGCATCATATATGTCCTTAAGATACGATGGTGTCACCCTGCTGATAACTGTCTCACATTTTATAGGTCGTTTACTTCTCAGCCACATATCCCTACTTCATGCTGTTTATTCTCTTCATCCGTGGGGTGACTCTACCTGGAGCTAAAGAGGGAATTCTGTTCTATATAACCCCTGACTTTGAAAAACTCAAAGAATCTGAGGTAATAATATATTATTATATGATTCATACCTATGTACTGCATGCCTGAGTGAGCAGAGCTCGGTCTCACGCAGCTAAATGCTTGTTTTTTTTCGTCAGGTATGGCTAGATGCGGCTACCCAGATCTTTTTTTCCTACGGACTGGGGCTGGGGTCCCTCATAGCTCTGGGCAGTTATAACCCTTTCAATAATAATGTTTACAGGTAAGACTGGTGATGATTCATTAACAGGAGATAATCTATGAGACTGAGACAGGGAATGCTGCTCAATGTAATATATCAGTGAAAATCCTAATAGCGCAAGATGACAGTAATTAAACTGCTGCTATTTTACTATATTATACACCCGTATTAAAGATCCTATTCAAGGCTGCTTTGTAAGAGCCCCTTAAAGGATCTTATTAATGTGAGTTGCTGGCATGAATATAATAACAATCTAAGGAGAAGGCTGTTTCTTGCTGGCAGTGTGCGTGCTGGGGGGAAAAAAACAACTATGATTGCAAAACCTGAGTGTTTTCTCCAGCAGCCCCATGGTTCTGGGTCACATAAACAATCAGTTACATAAAAACTGTTGCATTCATTGCATTCATTGTGCTTGTCTCAAATGATTCTATCTACATCTATATCTGTAAAAACTATATATCTGAGAATTTTATTATTTGAAATGAGTTCTTGAATGAAATCTGTTCATATCTTTCATAAACAGTAGAAACTGTGTTTTTGGAAAACATATGTATCATCAAAAGAAATAAATAGCAGAGGTGCATTCTCACAGCTACTCTCTCAGATCTCAGTCTCTCCTGTGTGGACTGTTTTCAGGGAAGCTCAATGCTGGAAAATAAACAAATAAATAAATACATAAAAATACAAGTCAACTTAAATCTTTGACAACAGGCCTATTTTATATTTCCTCTCCCCAGAGACTCTATCATTGTGTGCTGCATCAACTCATGTACCAGCATGTTTGCTGGCTTTGTAATCTTCTCTATTGTTGGCTTCATGGCACATGTGACAAAGAAAGACATTGCTGACGTAGCAGCTTCAGGTAACTACGGATTGCATTTATGCCTTCTTCTGTAACTGTTCTGTCTCTGCACAAAAAAAGGTGCACTGTCATTGATACTCACTGCTCAACAGCATTTGTCATCACCTCTGTGTGAGAATCAGAATGCTATGAGAATAACCCTGATGAAATATGATTTTCCTGTTTACTATACAGGTCCTGGCTTAGCTTTTCTGGCCTACCCGGAGGCTGTAACCCAGTTGCCTGTGTCTCCTCTCTGGGCCATTCTGTTCTTCTCCATGCTTCTCATGCTGGGGATAGACAGCCAGGTAAGGGGCTTGGAGATGATCTGCTTTTGGGCTGACCTAAATATTTAAATGCAGGTTACATATCATGCAGCTCACCCCTGCTCTCTGCATGATAAGCATGCAATTTGCTTCTTGTGGACAGATATAGCTGAGCTTTGACATCAGCTGTCAAGTCTTTTTAATGCAACTTTATCACCTCCATGTGCCCGCAGGTTTCACTGTCTGTGTTTCTTTATTTTGTGTATGATATTTGAGTTCGAATAAGGCCACAGAGGCTAGGAAAAAAATATATGTGGTTATACACTGGCTAAGTCAAAGACATTAGTTATAGTCCTCTTTATAGGTTTACAATTCATACCCCATGTCATGGCAATAGCACTTTTGCGTATGAGATCTATTACCAAAATGGCCTCCAAGAAATAGATGCTTGGTCATTCAGAAGATTGTGTTAGTGTTTTTGTCCCATGGTTTGAGGCACACTGCAGTTTTGTTATCATCAGTCAATCTAACCATTAAAATGAAGAATACGCATTTAGCAAAACTTCTACATGTTCGAATAATAGATAAATATACTGTACATATTAAAAATATATTTATGTCAAAGAATATAAAAGCAGCAAAGTGCAAATAGCACACAAATCCACATCTCTGCTCATTGCTGTTTCTATGATTCTGTCCTTCAGTTCTGCACTGTTGAAGGCTTCATCACTGCTCTGGTGGATGAATTTCCCAGAGCTCTTAGGGGTAGACGAGAGATCTTCATCGCAGTTGTCTGTTTGGTGTCCTATGTGATCGGACTTTCAAACATCACACAGGTACAGCAGGGCAGCTCTCTTACTTTACCTCTGACTATTACACAAGATTAAACAAACAAGTAGGAAAATTGAAAGATGAGAGATACAAGTAAAAACCATGTATCTACGTAGTGGGCAAGAGCCAATTTGAATCTTGACTTGTTCTCTTTTTGGCAACAATTACTTTACCAGAGTATGTTATGCTGTATCTGCGCATAGTCTTCTTATAACACTTATTCATTTTTCTGTAACCAGGGTGGAATCTATGTGTTCAAACTGTTTGACTACTACTCTGCCAGTGGAATGTGTCTGCTGTTCTTGGTCTTCTTTGAATGCATCTCCATATCCTGGTGCTACGGTGTGTATCATCAATGTTTCACTGACTACAACCAAAACAGGAACAAAAAAAAATTATTAAAAATTGGTGTTTTTCTTCACAAATTAACAAACTAAGTTGGTGAAATACCATTTATGTGGAAAGTTGGGTTAAATATGGAGGTTAGAAAGCGTCACACCTATCCAGAGATATTTGTGCAAGCTTCAAACGCTGTTCAGCCTCAAGGTCATGAGCACTCATGTGTTCCACCTCACCATCCTCATCATCATGCATGGCAGACCAGCAGCAAATTGAAATAAATTGGATAGGAATATTTTGATCATTGATTCATTTGTCTCGCAGGTGTGAACAAGTTTTATGACAACATCCAGGAGATGATTGGCTACAAGCCTTGTCTATGGTGGAAGCTGTGCTGGGTCGTGTTCACCCCTCTCATTGTCGCTGTGAGTTCTCTGAACTAATACAACACTACATCTAAAGTCATGACATGAAAAATGAAACAATAAATAAAGTCAATATTACCTGCCTCCAGTCATGTCAGGCTGAGACAGTGCTGCCTGTAGTCAGTGGTGTCAGGATGCATAAAGCGTCTCATGTCTCCCACAGGGGGTGTTCTTGTTCAGCGCCGTACAAATGGTTCCTCTCACAATGGGAGACTATGTGTTCCCAGGCTGGGGTCAGGGAGTGGGATGGCTCATGGCGCTGTCCTCCATGGTTCTCATACCAGGGTACATGATCTATATGTATCTTGGACTCAAGGGCACTTACAAAGAGGTAAGAAGTTAATCATGTGTTAGGTTTGTTAAGTGAGCACCACAGGTTTTGGCAGCTTGTGTTACCAGATTTAAAATCTATTCTGAGATACCCTTCGTTGGTGTAATACCTACCCTTCGTTGTGTTGTGTTCTGCTCCCAGCGACTTCGGATAATGCTTCAGCCTCCTGCAGTTGTCAGGCGTTGTCAGGAGAATGGACCTGAGCAGCAGGCAGAAACCAACACTGCTAACCTATCCAGCCCTGCCAATCCAGCCAATCCTGCCAGCCCTGCAAACCCAGCTCCCGCCAACCCTGCCAGCCCCACCAATCCGGCTCCTGTCAACTCAACCAGCCCTGTGACCCCTGCTAACCCAGCTCCTCAGCCAGCTAATCCAGCCACTGCCACTAGCCCGGTGAACCCAGCAACTAGTCCCACCACCACCACCACCACTACGGCCACTACGGCCAGTCCGGCAAACCCCTCCACCACCACCACCACCACAACTGTTAGTCCTACCAGCCCACCACCCAACCCAGCTAGCCCAACGGAGCCTGTTAACCCCCCAAACCCAACAAGCCCGACCTCTAACCTGACCAATGCAGAGGCCAATGTGTAGACAACGAAGAAACCCTCATGGAGCATGTAGACAAAAGAGAACATTACAAAGGACTTCCAAGATTTTAATTGATTCACCTACCTCCAGGGGCAATATGTGATCAAAACAGATTTTCAAACCATGTTTAATTTTTCTGCATTTGTAAATCCAAGCCAATGATGTCTTATTGTTGGTTTGCAATCTGAAAACAATATTAAAGACTGTTAGTGTTCACAAATACAACCATAAATCTGAATAAAAAAAATGTAAACATACTGTGTAATACTGTGAGAAAAGAAAAAAAAACATAGAGATATAGATTAGAGATTTGTTGAATATCTTCATGAATCAAGTAAATACCGTGTGAATATATTAGATGAAGTAGTGAACAAAATTGACATCATTGAAGAATGCAAGGGATGGCGTCAATTTTATTGTGGATGTTTACTAAACCTCACACAGTTGTCTCTTTTCCAAATGTTGCACTCTGTGAGGTAAACTACAGGCCACAAGGCAAATGGGGAGCTCTGAGTAAGCACAATGCCAATAAGAAGTTCATGTTTAGGAGCTCTGGAGTAATCCAGTATTTGTTGCAAAAGATTTTGTGTGTGAGAGAGACTGTTATTTTTTCCTTCCTTTTTTTCAGTAAAAAAAAAGAGAGAAAACTTTTATGTGATCAAAACATTTTTAGAATTATTTTTAGGATGTTTTATACTATATGTGTTGTGATGGAGGACCAAAATCAATAGGCAGACAAAAGCAAAAACTATGCCATTTAGTGTTCGGTTGGCAAAGCACAGGGTACAAAGAAGTACAAAAAGAAAAAAAAAAAAAAAGCACAGGGTTAGATAAGTGATTTACAGACATCGACTATCCCTTAATGCTGACAGTCAATCCTGTTTACGTTTTGCATGCTTTCCTCAGGAACATCAGTGAAAAATTTCTGAAATGTCTCCTGACAAATAAAAAAAAAAAGAGAGAAAAAAAAGAAGAAGAACAGAGAAGGCCTTAAGCCAATACACCAATTTCAACTAAGCCATAGTCTGTTTACATGACTGGGCAAAACAACAAAATACCACTTTGTATGCGAGCACAAAAACCTGGACCAACTCTGTGTTTAAGTACAGTCATTATTTTTTTCTTTATGTGTAACGATCAGTTATAGTTTGATCAATATGTATTCAGCAATACATATGTAGATGTATAAGTGCAGGCCAGTAAGCAAGTGGTCTGTTTCTCTTTTTGTTTATGTTGTCTTTGCTTTACTAGTGAAAAGCACAAAGCTTTAATTTCCCCAGACTTTTGCCATGGCGTGTTAAGACAATGTTAGTTTGCTTCTATGGCAGCTACTGTGAAAGGCATCTGGTTGAACAGAACATGTTTACTTTGAAAAGCAAAACAACTGAGCGAAAATGTGAAATGGCTACAGTTCATGTCCTGTGAATTTTGTATAAAGTTACTCTACCACAGTTTTCTCTGGAACTTTGTTGTAAAACTGTACTGTGTAAAACATGTAACTGTGAATGTCTGTAATACATTGGAAGTTATTGTCTAAATGTTGAAAAAATGGAGTTGCTGTTTTCTGCAATAATATTTTGATCACAGAAACTAAAGCACATATCTTACAGAAATATACGAAATGATGATGATAATGAAGATACTGACGATTATATTAAAAATAGAAACTATGTCTAGTAAAACAATATTGTTTTGTATATTTTTAACTGTCTCACTGCCTAATGTAAAACATAATATAAACATGATATGTATTTAAATGGTGTCACATGATAAAGCACGATTGTTATGTTATACAAACAGAAAAAGACTGAAAAAATAAAGAATTATAGAAAATATAAATACAATACATGCCTGGCATATGTCCCTTATAGCATGTGTGTTTAAAGTAACAGCCCTGTGCTTTTCAACACTGTTATCAGGAAATTAGGTCAACCCCAACTATCTTATCAAAAGATGTATGCTGCGCTGAATCCTCCTGCAGTAATTGGCTATTGTTTCCTTGCTTGTAAATAAACCCTGTTGTTGTCCACAGAGTATTTCTAGTCAATAGATATCTTAAAAATGGGAGACCAATAAAAATACAAGCAGGGATTAGGTAAAAAAAAATGCAAAGTGTTGTATGGCTGGATTCATTTTTTTGTTTAGTTAGAACGAGGCCAGGTGGGACGTGTAAAAATTAAACAAAACCTTTCCACAGTAGTTTTGGATGAAGCTGACATCCAGCTTAACTCTACCATGGGGGTAAAAATAAAAAAAAAAAGGAACTAAACACTACAGTGAAAAAATGTAAGATCAAAAGGGAATGAGAGGAAAGCGACTGAAGCTGTTCCTTGGTGGTTTATTGAGTGTCAGAAACACAAGCTGATAGAGAGGCCTCGGCAAGCAAGAAAAACATCACCACAAAACAGCTCTTGCCCCGGGGCCTGACGTGCCCACCCGCGCCATCTCCCCAACCTCTTATGGCTCTATGTGTATTTCTGTGTGTGTGTGTGTGTGTGTGTGTGTGTGTGTGTGTGTGTGTGTGTGTGCGTGCGCGCGCCTGCATCTTCTCCCCCACCTCCTGCAGTTGCTGCTTCCATTAGCTTCCAGTGTGATAAAAGAGACGGCACCAGCTGACACCACCACAATGACTCGCCATGGATAAAAGAATGAGATGTCCCCTCTAGTAGCTCATGGCAAACTGTGTGTGTGTGTGTGTGTGTGTGTGTGTGTGTGTGTGTGTGTGTGTGTGTGTGTGTGTGTGTGTGTGTGTGTGTGTGTGTGTGTGTGTGAGGGAGAGAGAGGGAGAAAGGGAGAGGTTAGGAACAGAAAGCGATGTGTTTGAGTGGACAGGGGTTTGAATAATGCCCCTAATGGCAGCTCGTATAAACTAGCCCCTGATGGATGACTTACTAGCCTCCTTTATTCCCAGTTGTGTAATTTAGCATCATTACCTATGAAAACCAGTCACCACCGAGACAACCCAAACTGATGTGTTAGGGCCACAAGAGCCATAGATCATCATTTTCGGCAGGGGAGGACAGGAGAAGGAAGCTCTTGATTAGTTAGGAGCAATCTAGCAGAACACAATTAGTCTTAGGTTAGGGCCAGCTATTTTCAGCAGCTTCAACAATAATAGATTGAAGTTTATTATTATTATTACCAATATTTTTACAAAAAAAAAGAAAACAATCCATATTGTTCTGGGCTTTAGTGGGATGCAAAATGTATGTTTTTTTTATTAGCTTTTTTCTTTTTTTTAAATAGCCGACCTATTGCTTCCTTCCACTTCCTTCTTTTTTCACTTGCTGACATCTCTGTGTCATGCTGAATCCTCTGACCCATCAATTGTGTGACCTGCTCAGGAATTTCAGCTATACTGCCACTCCAGATGTTTTTTGTTTTTTAATCACAGTGACATAGGGTGTGTGTCACTGAAAATCCTATTTTGTTAAAAGAAAATAAATAAAAATCATAATAATCAGAGATGTGATTGCAGAAAGTTGTGGTCAGTAGTGGCGTAGATAACCTGTCCATCAGTCTTTTTTCTGTACCACAGAAAATCTGACCACAGACTGACACTGTGGTTTGGCGTGCATGTGCATCAGCACTGCACAAGCTGGCTGATTAATTGATATAGATAGAATTAATTAATGTGATACTGTTTTTTTTTTCTCATGCAGAGTCTCAGCTCCATTTTGTGACCAGATCAGAGCAAGGGGATATTGTTTGGTGTTTAGCATTTCCTGGCACACTCTGTCGCGAGCCTATTTTTAAAGTTAAAAAGTGCTAGCAGTGTGGCCGCAAGAGAGGACACTGAAGAAGCAAACTGGTGATCCATGATGCTTTTATGAAAGGATGACAGAACGCTACAGCTTATAAACTCACACAGGCTGCAATGATTAATCCTCATAGCCCACTTAGAGCAAGAAAAACTAATTCTGCTGTGAAGATGAAAAGGCTGATAATTATGTTTATACTTTCTCTGTTTTTAACCCCGGTGCCAAAGGATTTTCTTAATCACAATGCCCTGTTGGGTTTATGTTGTTGTGGGTCACCGAACCTGCATATTTTTGATGTGGATTTTGTGTGATCATTTGTGACATTTTTCCTCTGATGCATTTGGTTTGCCCCAGACTTCTGTCTGAGGTACACTCACCCGAGAATTCAAAGCAAATACATTAATGAATAACTAATCTTTGCAGATGCATGAATCTACATATCAATGTAATCAGAGGATGTTGTGTGCTTGGCTATTTCCAGCAGAGGGGCTGAGAGGATGTCAAGCATGCAAAGCCTCTCTGCATATATGCTAATCGGGCTCCATTTTCCAATCTGAATACGAACCTTGCTGAAATTAACTTGTTTACCAGTTCATTTTTAAGGGGCCAAAGTGTCTTTTTGCGCATGCATGCAAACTGCACTGCTGCTTACATATCAAGCATACATTTATGCTGTGCAGCTGGGTAAGATCTGAGATTAACGGGGGCACACTGGGACATGTGAAATTGTGGATTCCCAGTGATTTTTGCCATTTGATAACGTGCTCTCGTGACACAGCAAATACTGTGGTTATTTCAGACGGCGAAGCTTGCAGGCAAGCAGAGCATACGATTTCTGTACAGATGCAAATATCAGATTCTGAAGCCTATGCTAAAGAAGTTGCCCTGTCACAAATCATAAGGGCTTATCACACTCGCTGTGAGAATATCCATGGGTTTGAATGAACAAATCCCCCTCTTCTGGAAATTATACAGACCCTTCAAAAGGGGCTTTAATTTACATTACATTGCCCTTCCCCCATCCTGCCTGTTTTTGTCAGCTCATAAACCCGCAACATCAAGTGAATGACCTTTACCTATTTAATGTAAACATTTCTACTGTTTTAATTTCTCTCCTGTGCAAACAGTTGTGCAGTTGTCTTGTAATAATCCAAACAGGGGATAGCATTTTCAATCAAGGAACATTACAAAAAAGCAACTGTGATTAAAATGAATCTGTGTAACTGAGAGTCAATTTAAAGTCGCAATAAAGAGGACAATTTTAGCTAATCAGGAGACTGTCCCCGGCTACCTTCAGTTTGCTCTAGCGCGTCTTGTCTTTTGTCACAACTTATAACAATCTCCCCAATGTGCCAGAGGCTTATGGGGGAGTCATTGTAGATTACTGCCTGGGTCAAACACTGAATGCAAATCAGGCTGAGGAACAGGCGAAGTGAAAAAAAGGAATCAGGGTGCAGAAAATATCTAGAAAAGAAACAGCGATCTTTTTCTTAGTCTTGGTCTTGGTCATACAGAACACTCTATGTTCCTAGTGTGTGTGTGTGTGTGTGTGTGTATATGTATGGAGGCATGTGTGTAAGTATTTTACAGGAAATCTGAACAAATGCATTCTGATATATACACGAATATATACATGAAACTACTTAACTATTTTTCAGTGGCTGCTAATTTACAGGACTGAATAGCTCATGCCAAACTTCTGCCAAGGGGAGAAATTCCACATGGTGAACAAGACATGTTACTCTGACTGGATGTCACGCACAGTGGGTGCTCTGGATGATCTTGTGCCCTGATGTGAAGCCAGTGGGAGGAAGGGTTAGTTCTCCAGTGAAGCTCCTCTAATGGCTTCCTCCTGGATTCCCTGCCCAAAGGGTTTCAGGCCCTGTGCTCTACCCTGGGCCTCTTTATGCTGGAGTTTAGACTGTGGGACTTTGATAATAGCTGACAAATGAAAATCTCTGCTGACATCAAATGGAGTTATTTGTTTCCCTGCTCGTACACAGAAATGACAACAGAAGAAGCGTACTCTGTGTTCCACTGAATTTCATTATTCTGCAGCTAATCTCCTGGAACTTTACCCACACCGACTAGCAATGCTGCACCTTCAAGCACCCGTGTGTGTGTGTGTATCTGTACAGTATGCGCAAATTGTGTGTATTTGTACATGCATGTAGTATGTTTGTGCACAAACGGATTCATGCACGCGTGTATGCATGCTTGGGTAAGTGTGAGCATGTGTGCATGGATTTACTGGATGTGAACGTGTACAAATACTCCTGCTGTAAGTGTAAAGACAGGACCAGGCATCTGCTCCAGGCACAGCTTTAGTAAAGACCTGCATTCTAAATAAGTTCTGTCAGATTACGCCAGCACATACTTAACTCTTCACTCCTCTGGATGTTGGCTGAGTCTTCTCAGTTTATTCCAGCAGGAAACTGTAAGTGAGGTGGAAGGTGAGAAGTGGACGAATTAAGGAAGTTCATGATCTTGAACTATTGTCATTTTATTTAAAATAAACATATTCAAATTAGTAATAGGCTGCATGACTGACTGATTCTGACATGTGAGAAGTGATTTGTCTATATCGCAGGTGAGAATCATGGTTCTATTGTCTATGTGTTTGTGTGCGGAAACAAATGTTGATTTGATTAATTTTGGCACATAGTTATATGCAAATGTGACCAAGTGACCTCCACACGTGCTTTGCATGTATTATCCCTACTGTTGCATGACATTTTCACTCATGTAGTTATGCCCTTGACTGCACATTATGACTGTGCAGAATAAGACACAGATATTTAAGCTGACCCACATGCATAAATACTGTCCTCCCTCAAATACGAACTGAAAAGCGAGACAAACACACAAGACACATACAGTGCTGTGCTCTGGGAGACGTTTTGAAAGCCTGTTAAGATTCGGTTTACTCTTTCTGACACACAGAAAACACATGGCCAACTTTTATAGAAGCACTGTCATACGCAAACAAGCTCATTCATTCCCTGTCTGCCTCGCTCTCTTCCTTAAACAACACACACACACACAGGCACATACGATGATTAAGAGGTCTGAGGGCCTGCAGGGCGGCATTGGACTTGGGGGTGCAGTGAATCATAGCTATGATGTGGTGCATGCTTTCTATTCTGATCTGTCAGAGAGGTTTGGGAACTGCGTTCACTGATGAGTGAGCCGGACCAGGCAGGGCCACAGCAGCCTGCCCAGTCTGTCCTTCCTTCTCCTCAGGCACCTCGGCTCTGCTCTCTCCCTCCCCTGAGCTAAACAGTGACAGGTAAGACATCCCGAGAGCAGCCTGCACACCGCAGGACTGAGACACACAGCAGGGGTCAATGAGGTCAAGTTAGAGCCAAACAAAGTGGAGAAACACAGGGTGCAATCACAAGTGTTACCACACACAAGACACATGAATGAATGAACCAACTTCTATTCAGCTGCAAATGAGACCTATCCAGTCAATCCAAAATTAAACATTACATTTTGAGTCCAAGTCCAATTTCACCAAGTTCATTCATCCACCTTTTTTTCCAGCGACAAATTTTATAGAATTTTCATTATATTTAAAAGAACGCAAGAGTGAGATGCATTTATTATGCTCTACCATTAATATTCACACAGGGCCACATGACAGTCTAAGAGAAAAAGGCGTACTCTGAATTGAGAATGCACACAATGATTACTGATGAGTCACAGTGCTGGTCAGGTTTATTTCTGCAGTTCAGTCTGTTACAGAGATGTACATCACTTCACGCACACATAAATTTTGGGTGTGTCAAAGTTGGCAGTGCAGACACACAGTGAAATTTTTAAAACTGCAGTTCTTTCTTCGGTTATCTCAAATCCTGTTTGTGCCACCTGAGGTGTTTCGTGTAAACTGCCCAAAAAAACCTCTGTGTCTTCAGCCAACATCCTATGATATATTAAAATATATACATGAAATGACTTGCTCAGTGGCTGCCCTTTTTATTCTTTTCATCATATTGCTGTAAAAATTAGGTTGAAGTCAAGAATGAAATTCAAGTCGATATTCTATAAATAAGTCCCCAGATGTGAGCTCGGAACTACGTAGTTGAGTGGAGGCAAAGCCTTGCGCTGGACTGAAGTTCCTGTGGTCTGTCAAACACATCCTCTGGCAGGAACTAATGTGGCGTGTGACACGTCACACCCTATCACTCTGCCTTACAGATGACCAGCCGCTTACGTATGCCGCGTGCACCACTGGATCCCGAACCAGACACTGTCAGGTGTGATAACAGTTTGAGCGCCAAACCCACTCTGAAGCCTTGCCCTCTCCCATTCCCCGACAATTCATTTGATGCTGCAGCCACACAGCTCATGGTCTGCTATGCACTACTGCAAGCATGCGCTGTGTCCTACAGATGCTTTTATTCCTGGTTCACCTGCACACCCCCCCTCCCAGGCTGAGGGCCAGAGATAACCCTGCCATTCTGCTCCTTTGGACCAGCGGACCACTCTCCATCACCGGGGGGTTTAGGACAGATAAGGACTGCTGCTGATCCCAGCTCTTTGGAGGGAATCATATACTTCTACATCAGCTGAGGCTCACTGTGAGGATACTTAGACAGCCAGAGACAATGGTGCACACTAGAAATATAACCCACATGCACCAAATGTAAGTTATGTCATATGGATTATTGTACACCACTGTACAAGAGTTAAAAAGTTTTCCCTCCTTTAGAGTATTTATTCTCCTAAAATTGTACATCAGAGGCTCGTAATTTTTTTTTTGCTGTACTTTATTTTGTCATGTGTGCCCATTGGTCCCAAAATGTGCTGCCTACATTTGGCATTGGAGGTAAATGTTCCCCCAGCACACACTCATTATTTCAATCCTCACAGGGCTGTGGACAGGCCCAGCCACTCTGACAGCATTTGATGCTCTCTTGCTCTTTCTCTCTCTGTGTCACCATTTCTTCCAGTTGATGGAGACCTGTGTTTTTGTGCAAAAAAAAAGGGGGGGGGGCTTGGTTTTTCTTCTCTTTTTTTGGGGGTCTTTTTTTCATTAGTTTAATGTCATCCCAGGTTTCTGTGAGCGTGTGTGGTCAAACATTTAGTCACATAAAGTTATTTTATAATAGTGACGATTATTCTGCTTGTTCACACACTGGAGACAATTCTGCAAAATGTCGAGCGGAAACTCTTTCAGAGGAAAGATTTCATCATAGCTGCATCAGTTTGTTTTTTTTTTTTTTCTGAGAGTATTTTTCCAAATGTGAAACGACAAGCCATTGTATCTAAAATGTCAATGTTACAATAAATTAAACATTTTAGTAGTTTTTCCATGAATGCGCTCAATTTTCTTTCATTAAAATCAATCTCTTTCTGTCACCTTCTTGATTTTTTTCTGACTGGGTTAAAGTTGACTTCCCTGCGTTGCGTTCAACAAAGCAAGTAAATGAATGAGAAGGCATCAGAAAGTGAGGTGTAAGCTCTCGACGCCTGGTGCATCTTTATCATTCTTCTTTTTTTTTATTAACATTGAACTTCTGATTATTCCCCATTTGCTCTGTTTGGTTTTCAACATAAAGGGGAATGCTGAAACAGATAATACAGCCTACTGTACAGTCTCTGGGTACTGAAGTCTGATAAACCAATGTGATGGTGGAAGAGAAGAAAAATCAGCAAGGAGCTATTTTTCTGTGCTGGATTGTTCTCTTTGATCTGGAGTGCAGTGAAAGGAGGGCATTATGTAACGTCTTCAGCACACACATGGCCGACTGTGTGACTGCCAAACACTCGGGGGGAGTGGTAGTGGTGGTGATGGGGTGGAGGGGTGGGGGGGGTTTGCTGTGGCAAAGTGGGGGGAGGCAGACAGACAAGAGGAAAGAGATAGGGCCATGGAAGACAGTAGTAAATGGACGTGAGAGGAAGAACATTGCTGCTCATATTGGTGTTGGGTCACTTTCCTTATTAAGGCTGCTCAGTCGAGCAGCTGTAATGTAGGCCCTAACAAGCCTCATAATGAGACATGAGAATGCCACTTAGTGATGGTTCAAACATCTATCTGCTGCACAGTGCCCAAAACCCACTGTCTCAATAAACATCCTTTTCCGCCGGTTGTTAAGAGAGGAAATTTGAATAATTATATGGGGTCCTGATCTTGTAGGAAAAATACAGTCTCTGGCTAACAAGAAATATTAGCCCATCATTTGTATGTCCTAATTGGAAGCAATTCATTATCTTGAAGGGACAACAAAAACGGAGGCGCAGTCATGCTATCGTTCAGCAGATGGCCCTTTAAATCAATCATTTAGAAATCAATCAATAATATATAAAAGTATGAAATTTAAGCCAACTGTATCAGTGAGAAAATCACTGGCTGTGTCAAGCGCCATACGGCCATACAGCAGGCCAAATGTGCGAAACAAAACAGGTCAGATGGAGCTGAGACAGCATGCAACATGGAGGGATGCAAACGAGAAGTGTATTAATAGGGTCCTGCCAAATCAGTGCAGCATGCACACCACACAAGGGGGGCCTGATCAAGAAGGAGCTGTCTTAACTGATGGAAGGAGGAAGTAAGGAAAAGGCAGAGAGCGATTGGTAGAGTGTCTTGGTGGTGGTGTGCAGCTGAGAACTGATGTTGAGACGGCCTGACAGGGTCTGTTTCTGTTCATTACAAGACTGTTATCCAGAGTGACCGTGTTGTCTTCCATTCCCTCTACAAAGGTTATGCCATTGCCAGCAGTCCACATGACACAATGAATGAGCCACTATTGCTTGAGCCACAGACGCTCATCAGGTCAGTCTTAAAGTATCTACAACCTTGATCTCCATCCATGCTACGTTCAAGAGTCGTTTGTGGGTAAATCAGGGTAGGATCTCAATATTTCCCCTCTTGTTTGTGACCTATAGTGAGGCTGCGGCTGCATTTTAGAAATGACGTGCTTGGTAATCGGGTGTGTTGGGCTGTCAGCTCAGGGTGCATGATCTTGCCAGCATGACTCAAGTCTGCCCGTGAGCTGCTTCCTGTGCCTGTGCATCTACTCCAGTTGCTTGTATGATCTATTTTAGATTCTTTTGCCCAAGGATGTGTGTGCATCCTCACAGCAGAGAGCCACAGCAATAAGAAAAAAGAGGAGGGGGAATAGATAATGTTCAAATAATCTACAGGCAATCATGCAAATTCCCCAGACGTTGTGCACTCGGGGATGCTGTAGATGAGTGTAGCCTCACATTCTATTCAGGCACAACAAATTTGGAATTATGCAAACGAAAGAATGAGATCTCTATCAGCCATTTGTGCAGGCTAACATGTAGGTAATATGTTACCCAACATGTGTGACATTGCACGGTCCACTTCCCCCATTTATTCTGTAGTAAAATCATGCATTTATGCAATTGGATTAATTATAACTCCATACGGTGTCCAGAGTGCACCGTGTTAAACCGTTTTCATTGGTTGGTTCCTTTTAGGTAACCAAAAGAGGAAAACGGAGAGGACAGTGTTCAACATACGTGTGTTTTGACCATGTCTGAAAGTAGCAGAGTCCATCCTGTTACAGCAATAACAGGAGGCAGAGACTGAGAGACCAGTCCTCCATCACAAGCACAGATGTCATGCTCCTTGTGGCCTTCACACACTGAAGGGGCCAAGCCGAATTTGGCGTGACCCTGATGTGTCATCTTGATTTAGACACTAGTTTCTCGTCGGCCACCAATGTGGCCTGATATCTGTGTACGTGCATGTGTGTGTCTGAATGTGGATCCGCAATTGGTTTTGCAGAAGCAGGAAAATGTGGATCCCCTCTACATAATCCCACAAGAGCAGGCTTCCTTGGAAGGCATGGTGCAGCAGAAGCAGAGGGCATTGTGGTTGGTGAATGGCTGGGTCTAATCTTGTGGAGGCAGTGGTCTGTTGGGGGGGTTTCTGAGCAGATTTGAGCCTTAGGGGTGAGAGTAACAACAACCAAAAAAGAAAAAAAAAAAGAAAGAAGATCTCTCTTTTCCAGTTTAAAGATTTGTGTTATGAATGGTGCAAATTCAAATTAGCCAAACTGAACTAGAAGCATACTCATTTACATTTTCATGCAGTCTTTAAGGATTTTATTTATAGCTTAAAATTTAACTATGTATGTGCTAATCTAACATAATGTTTCCAATACATAAATACATCCACAATTAAATTTCAAAAAATATCCTTAAAAACAGGAGCCTGGGATCTGGAGCCATGTCGGATGACGTCTACAATGGATTCTGCTTGAAAGCAATGCCCTGTTACCTATAGATCCATTTTACATGCAAAGTCCATTTTCACATTACTAACAGACACATTGAAGAAATGCTGCATCCATATCAATCTTCCCAGGGTGATGACGCTCATGTCTTTGTTTGATCTCCAGGGACCGGAGAATTTGGGGGTGTCTGTAGAGTGGTTTAATACCGCCATCTGCTGGTTGGAAAAGAGAAGTCTGCTAATCTCTGACTCAACCATAAACCTAATCTTGTAGGAATTATCAGTCATATTGTTCCATGTCCGTTATAGCATTAGGCTAAAATGCTTTCTAGGTCAATCCTGAAGTCTGCAGCAAACAATCCTCACCACTGAGTCATCAATCATAATTGGACAATTTCTCACTTTAAAAATAATGGATTTTCCCAGCAGCAATTATCCTGTCTTTTGTTACCATGACACCAAATCAACCAAACAGCATCTGAGGCCAACTGAGTCCAAAGAGGTTTCAGCTGTAATGTCTGAGGAAAGATGTCAGCTGCTTGTCGGGAACATGGTGACTCGGATGTTGAATTTATCACAGACACACACACACACACAAACTTGTACCTCTCTGTTTGTGAGGACATTGACATTATATATTCCCCAGCTCCTTACCTCAACCTTGAAGGTGTATCAGAAGGTGAGGACAGGTCAAAATGTCCTCACTCCGTGAGATCTATAACTCAAATTGGTCCTCACAAAGATAGAATTACAAGCATACACACACACTCACAGTTCCTGTACTTTACACTTCAAGTTTCTATAACTGAGTTTCATCTGCTGTCTTGATTTAGACCTCACTACTATCACAGAGGTTGTGGGCTCTAAAGATCCCTAGAATGGCAGAGGCGGCAAAAGGCTCCAGATGGAAGCAAAGCGAGATCCATCCTCTTACTACAAACCTTTTTCAACATTCTTTCAAGCCCCCAGGTGTGTATTTGATACTCCAAGACTAGAATGTGGGTGGAACATCACTTTAACATCAACATGCTGGAGACAACTAAGGAGCACTTCAAAAACTGGCAGAGAAATTTGTTCTTGGGAGACGATATCCATTTTAACCTGCTCTTCAGAGACAAACAAGTACTCACCCCTGTCAAGAATAAAAACATCTTTACCGAATGGTAACAGAGAAAAACTGGTGACCAGACACTCCAGGAACAAACACAAACATCGGGCAACGTTCCACACAAACAAAAACAATTTCAGAAAGTATTCAACAAAAACGCACTTAACATGTAGGTCTACTATAAAAGGATATTTTTCCAATCCTTTTCCTTCTAAGTTTTCTCCATAAGTTGATAAATCACTTCATTTTGTAGCACTGGCAGTGAATGACCAATGAAAACAAAAAGTGCAGTGACTCCTGATTGCCTGGCTCAAAAAGGAGTGCTCTAATCAGTGTAACCACCTCCTCATTATTGACTCAAGTGTCTGCAACATTGAAGACGTATTAATTAAGACATCCTCTTTCTTCAGCTTCTTCTTACAAGCGACAATCAACAAATACAATAAAGTATCTTGCTTGCTGCTATGACTGTGCATATTATATTTGGTAAAGAAGATAAATATGCAAAGGTCTGCGTTTGCAAGTTTATTTGGAAGAAATTAAGTACAAACAGTGGCATTTTCTTCCAGAGAAATAAGGACAAAAGTGAACATATGTTTTCCATGCAGATGACACCTGGAGCAGGTCCTTTCTGCTAACAGTCTTTGAGATACAGGTAGTCTAAACATAGCAATTTAAATAACAATGGATTAATACCCCAAACATATTGCTAAAAATCTACTTGTGTCAAACAAGCAGATCCCATGATAATCCCTAAATTCCACTATGGTACACACAGACACAAACTCTTTAAACCGTTAGAGTAGAAGTCTTTCTGACACTGCACCAAGTCTTTGCTCAAAAGATTATTGTGTTCCTGCACTTTTTTTATCGTCTGATAACTGTGGGAAAATAATCAGCTTTTAGAAAGATAGAATGCATGGTTAAAAGATAATGAATATCCATGCTACATGAGTACTCTATTCTGAATAGAAAACAAAATATCTATGATCATTCCGCGCGGCGCAATGATAGTCTTACATGAGTAAAATAAAATATAAAGACAAGATAGTGTATGTAACAATTTTGAAACTGCAGAATATTAATACAAATGCATAAGTTTTCACAGACAGTTATTTGACATTAAAAAAAATCTGAATTTACAGTCTTAATCAGTGTCGACAAATAGGTCATGTTTCTATAAGTAGAGAATTTCAGAAGGGTGCGAAATTAATTTAAACAAAACTCAACTGCCTCTACAAAAAAAAAAAAAAAAAAAACTCTGTGGCTCACTTAGACCTCTTCTCCATAATAAGGCAGATTTTTGCAACTCACACCACAACATCCTCTTAATCAAATAAAGACAAACATATCTGTAACAGTATTCGCTAAACACAACTGAAGTGACTGATAGATGTCAGGCAGTCATGGTGGAATGTTGATGCCTACTCGTGAATTAAGGACACCCATACTGCATCTGCATTAAAATCTTAGCTCTGAGGGAAACCGATTTTGTCACTGAAGCAACTGAGACGTCCTCTTTTTGTTCTCAACAAATTAAAGTAAGAATTCTGTTGTCACCACATTTTTTCCAAAAAGTCAACATGAAAGTATCAACATGTTGAGAATAAATAAAGCCACTGCTAATAGACTGTGCTACAGAAGGTCGGATTTATCTGTATTCAGTCATGTATAAAGCATCCAGCTCCACAGAATAACAAAGTAATCAAGCCTATTAAACTGCATTCAGACAACCTTGCCAGAGGCTGTGATTTGTAGATGGATGCTGAGATAGAAACCTACATATAGTAATGAAAACCAGATACAAAAAATATATTGAGTACAACTGTACCAGCAGTGAGTATTTCTAAATTGTTACAGATAAAAAATAAATTCTGAGTAAATATATAGTATAGAATAAGGATTGTAATAGAAACCAGCTATTTGAAACATGCTTTCTAGTTAGAGATATGTACTACGATTGATATTAGTTTACTAAGTAATCAGCCACAGTGAGCATATAGACAGGAAACTAAAATTATTTAGTTAACAGTGGATAAGTCCAGTTCAGGATCATAAAGAAGACAGATTAGTCTAGTGTCTAGTGTCTTCAGAAAGCAGGGGGACCAGAGCCTTAATTGCATTATCACAATTTCAAAACACAAGACGCATTCTCGAACACGCTAGTTCCAACTGAAACAGGTAACCTGCTACCTCAACGGTCAGAAACGTAATAGTGCAAATGAGACCCGGCTGTCCTTTTCAAGTAATATAGATTCAAAAGCAGTGTGATTTTAGGGTGGAAACAATGAAGACTAGATCTATGGCTTATATGTTGATGGAAAAGGCAAGGGATTTCTTTGGCTATCAAGGCAAGTGAAAGGCAGGTAAAATAGAACATGAGCTAACAACCAACCGCTTTGTGAAAGTCATTATCGATACAAAATCAAATCTGATTGTACAATTTCCACAACCAACAATGTCAATCCAACTATGCAATATTTATCTTCTCATCTTAAATTGAGAGTGTTTCCCAATTTTAGAGTCAAATCTGAGCTGAGTGTTCTATTAAAAGGTTGACCTCAATGTTCATAAGTGAACAGCCTGGGTGAGCACCATATTGTATGTCTTACATTGTTCTTGGCTAAGGGAAGTTTATACTTGGCAAGAAGCAAACACTAAGAAGGTGACTGTAATGTTTACCCCCCTCTGTTTCATGGATCTGCATCTGGGGTCTGATGACCCCCACCCTTGGCCTTGATTTGGAGCCAGGCATCTCCTAAAGCCTTGGCAAAGTGGTCATCCACTGAACCTGTGATGGACACCGAGTTGGACACGGGCTCTGCTTCTTTGTAGTTTTTTCCGAGGCTGCGGCGGAAGTGCTCCTCAATCACAGGATCGCATACTGTGTTAGCTAAAATAATATTATGTGTGGAGGAAAAAGACCCAGTTATTCCCAAGCGTGTAATATAGAAAATGAACACACTATGGAAACAATGAAAAGAAAGCAGTTTAGGGAATATTCTCTGTAAAACCATGGGCAATGAAATATACAGTGGGGTATCTGAAAAGGTTTTGGAAAACATATAGTTGAGGCATGTCAGACTTGGGTCGGCATTGAACTGAGTTGTATGCGAACTATATGCACGCTGTCACCCAAAGTCAAAATCTGTCTCAGGCTAGAAACTTGAGGTATACCGAAGGCGCCTACATTACAATTATTTCTAGGTTTTTTTTATTTGGGGGAGTAAAAATCGCTGGAGAAATTACATTAGTTAGGCTTGTTCTGCCATGGCTGGCATGTGGCCATTTCATTTCTCAGAGGAAATTCAGCTAGCCTTATTTATGTAACCACTTTTGAAAAAGGCTTATTTTGGTCTCAAGAGCATACACATGAATCATGCATAGATATGTCCGGTTTTGGACCAAATCACTACCTAGATAAGTATGTTACTATAATCGGTGAGCGTAAGATACAATTTTTGGGGTTTTTTGTTTTTTATTTTTATTTCTTGTTTTTTTTTTTAAATCAATGACCATTTAATTTTAACTTTGTTATGCACTGTTGTGTGTTTTAATGACAGGCTTACCATTGGTCTTCCGCTGATCAGCAGGTGGGCTGGGAGAACAGCCATTCATGTGGCAGTGAGAGAGGTTACAATTGCGGTTGCTCGCTGGAGCACAGGTAATAACCGAGGGACGATTCTATAGGTGATAAAAAAAAAAATACATAGAATCAGCTAACACAGACAAACAGTACTATGCAAGGGTTTGCACACCCTTGCAAAACAAAACAGGTTATGTCTGTTGTCAGAATAATCATTGACATTAAAATATCTCCAGTATAATTGCTTTGAATAAAATGCAACTTCAGCAATATTACATGTTCAAACAAGGCCAACGTTTCAGCAAACAAAATTTACATTGTGCACTGCAGATATCTCAATAACAATTAGCACAGTGGAACATCCAATAGACAAATCTAAAAGCTGATACAATTAGAAGCATTCATTATAAAAAAAAAAAAAACATTTTCAGCCTTTAGATTTGAAGACAGGGATGCGGACACCCTCAGATTTGTACATGGAAAACAGGTGTACAAACGGGTTCTGCAACTTTGCAACAGCAAAAAGAAGACCACCACTGATGGTTAAATTTTGCTAAACAACAAGACAAAATCTAACAAAAAACAAAACAAAAAAAAAACAGTCCCACACATCAAAAGTTGACGCACCTGCTGCCGCTCTATAGTCCCACTCATGACAGACCTCTCCCTGGCCCCGACTCCAATGTCGTGGCTGCTTTTGGTCAGAGACAGAGGCTGGTCTACAGCACAGCCAGAAATGGAAGCATACAGGTGAGTCCCATGGAGACCATTAGAAGAGGAAGTAATGTGCTCCACAGGACTGTGACTCCAGTGGTCATTACGGTTGTCTCCAGCAGAGGGACGGGCCCTTGATAAAGAAAGCACAAATTTAACATATAACACAAAAACCTTCAACTATTCCTCATTGTAGGCATCTCTCACTGTATAATCACAGGGCTGACAGAGAATAACAATTAAAGCCTTGAACATTTGAAAGACACCTACAGCTGAGTGGCAAACAATCTGCTCATTTTGGTCATGTGGTCATCATCACAATTGATTCGGTCGTCCATTTGTTCTTCACCATATTTCCGTTTGCTTGGACAGTGTGGAGGAGGCCCAGTTATGTTGGACATAGCAGTAGGCAGGGAGGGCGTCCTGGACTCATCTGTGGGAAAGGAATCAGCAGTGCAAATAATTTAATTCAATTTAAATCAAATCTAATAATAAATCTAAAAATAAATAAATTTTAAAAAATCAAATTCAAACTTAATTTTGCAAATCACCCTTACACACTGTAGTGTGAAACAAAAGTATTTTATCTGTGACTGAGATGCTGATAATGAGACAGTACAAAAGTGAACAGTAAAACTATATGAGGTGGATAAATATCTATATCAACGTATTCTGTTCTCCTAGTCTAGTATGTCATTTACTGTGACCACAAGACTCAGTATCCTTTACATGAAAAAAAAAAACAAGCAAACACACACATGCGTACACCAGGGTCCACATTATTCCCAGTCAACAATAAGAGTTAACTCTAACGACTTATGTTCTACCAAAATGAACGCAAAAAAAGTTGTGGGCTTGACTCCATTCGTGAGGTACTTAATAAACGCTAACGTCTGTCGCAAACCAAAACACCTGATTTAATGAAATTGCTTTGTTGGTAAATAGGAAACCGCGACGTGTTATTTCTACATTGACATTAAAAAGACACTGCAACGACACATTTCAACAAGTAAACACTGGCAAACTAACCATCGTAGTGCAGTCTCCCGATGTTATTGTTCATCTTGTCCAGGAACTGAGAGTTCAACAGGTCCATTCTAGTGAATAGCATTTACACGAACAGGCTAATTGCTAACATCGATGTTAGCGAGATATAGCAGCGAAGAGACCAAACAAGCTTCTATCCTGAAAAGAGAAATAGAGGGATTCAGATAGTAAACGACAATGTAAACATAAGTTACTTTTAAAGCAATCTAATGGCTGTGAATAGTGTTCTCTTAACTTGAACGGTTAGCTGGCTAACGATGCCTGACGCTGACATTAACGATTGAACGAGTAACAGTTAAGCTAGCTAAACACGTACGCACGGCTAATGGCTAGCTTTAACCAGCTAAACTTTACTGGTACGATCGTACGTTATATTTAACGTACGTACGTTATATTTCCCGAGATTTAAATAAAAGTTATTATTACAAAAACAGTTATATACGCATTGTCACAGCTGTTAGCGTAGCTAACCTCTCTCTTATTTGCAGAAGCTAGCACACTAGCTAGCTAACTTTGGTTACTTTGTCTATGGCACAAGCTAACGTTAGCCATTTACGGCTTGTCACCAACTTTGGAGTAAGTTAACGTTAGCTTACAGGTTGTCGCTTCAATTAGTAAAACCAAATAAACGTTGATCTAACCTACACCTCAGTGACAACTTACAGTTTGGTATAGTTCAGTGACTTTACGACCAACAACAAAACTCCACAGTAGGCATTGTTACTCACTTCATCGACAGAAGTTAGCTTCACAGCCTCAACACCATGGCTAACCCTGCTTTGCTGCTTTCACGCACTTCACCCACCGCAGCCGTGCTTAAACAAAGAGTGGAGAGCAGCCCTAGTGGAGACAAGTAGAATTACAATTACATTACACTACACTTAGAATCGCACAAATGTTTGTTGACCATCTGTCATAATATTCAGTGTGTTTTGCATTGTTTAAGCATACTCATCATACAGTCTGTGACACTTATAGCCAGGCAGGGTAAACATAAAGGCACCATTACGTAGAATTACGTGGGCATACAATAATTTTTTAATGATTTTAATAGCATAACGCTGAGGCAAAGACCTGTATGAAAGCTGTTGATCAATCTCCCGACTGCCCCATAGTGAGGGCATGCTGTGCTGTTGGATCTTCTCATCCACAGACATCTGTTTGTGAAAGTTAGTTTTGTTGTTCACTACACCACTACTACCAGCCGGTGTCACCCTTTCATCAATGCAGTTTCAAGATTCACATCATGCCACAGTCTCTATTGAGCCAATATTGAAATAAAATTAAGACTATTCTTATCATTGTATCTTTTGACCAATATTCCAAGAGAAAATGAGACTCGCAGATTTATTTTCTAGGGATATTCAATCAGGAATGCCTGCACCCACTTTCACCCTATATGTACAACAGTACACAGCATACTCTGCATAACCTTTATTTATATCGCCCAAAATCCTAAATCACAAATGTGCCTAATAATCAGTACAGCAGATGACATTAGATCTTCAGTTCTATTACAGAAAAAAAAACCCTGTTCACAGGAAAAAAAAATACAATAGTTATGCATCAGATGTTGTATACAAAAAGACAGCCAGAGTGACAGTAAAATTACAATATGGAGAAACAATGACAATAAAAGTGCAAACATACAAGCTATAATTAGAGCTGAAATTGTCACTGTCATGGATTCAACAAAACTTCAATATTCCTGCAAAGCTCTACTATGACAAATGTTATTATTACTTAGGAGTATTTAATTGTGTATTACAAATTCCCTCTTCTGTTCAGTTTGCTAGAAATAAAGAAGATTGCCGCATTAGTCCCTAGTTGCTCCACACTGAAAAGGATGAAAGAAATTCAGGGATTGTAGACAGTTATTATCATGGACCAAAATCTATTTGGACTTATTTTTTCAACATTTGCCAGTTCACACTATATTTACTCTTCCTAAGAATGCTATTTAGCATATAGTTTTTAACAGTTTTGTGCAAGTAGCCTGGTGTTATACATACAGTATTTAATTTGATTACCTCTTTAATTTTCATTTTATTAAGTGCAGAAAGAAGTTTAAATTTCCTGATGGCCTTATCTTGGCCTTATCTTTAAATTATTTTTCAATAAAGGTGCCATATTTGTGAGTGTCAGATTCAAAATGGGTAGCTCCTTGACTAAAAGTGTGGGGACCTCTGCACATTGCAAGTCACTGATTTATTGATATGTTTCCTGACCCTTTTCACAATAACCATTTGTTACTCATGTTGGAGACATGGAGGTCTGTGATGGTTTCATCACACAAATTTAGTTCTTTCTATATTCCTTGTATATAAACCAATGAAAACATGTTAGAGCAGCTAGTTAATGTATTTTACAAGGAAGAGTGGCAGTGGCAGTTGTTTCATTTGTCATACAAACATTTTCTTAATAATGAAGTTATTCACAAGTGCTTTACAAATATATATGCTTTTCAGCATAATTAATGGAATTAACAGATATTTTAGTACAGAAAAATATTGTAAGCTATGTTTTTGTGTTATTAATCATTTTACGTGTGCAGACATGAATGAGTAAATGAAAATGTAGTTCTTCTTAATAATGAAATGAAACCACCTACAGAGGACAAATACTGTCAAATAAAGTCTAACAAAACAGTGAGATAAAGCATGTCTTGTCTGAAATTTTTTTACACCAAATCAGTAGCTATACAGGGATTGATAAATCACTTAAGAGAGAGGGTTTACTGCATCCATTTGTGTCTCAAGGGACTGCTGCTGACGCCTTTCCTCTCATTCAACATAGCCCACTAGTCTTAACAGCCATTTTAGATTTCATGACTGCATTTTACACACATAGAAATGCTGTGTATGGACACAGGTCAGACAAAAATGAGAGAGAGGGGGAGCAGGAGTAAGGCAATTACGATGCGGTATACCCTTTTGCACTTACACTGGAAACCCCTCTATTTTTTATGCTGTGGTTCAAAAAAGCATGATGCCTGTGAGGCAGTAGAAAATGGGGGAGGGGTAGGTAAGGCAGGCATGCCAGTGAGTGAGAGTGGAGAGGACGAGAAGAGGAAGGGGAGGCACAGCTAGAGCATCATTTGCAATGGTTGAGGAAAGCACAACGTAAGGTGATTGGCTGAGTTGGAGTGTAGCGTCACTGCCAGTGAGGGGGAGCTCTGAGGATGCTCCGCTGATCTGGGAGGGAATACATTCACTGGGAGTTTGCATTGAGAGCTCAGCCATTATCAGCTTTACACTAAGAAAAGGGACTCCGCTGCAGAATAATTTTCCACACCCAGTGCTTGTTGACTCTTCTGCTCTCCCAGCTCCAGCCATGAATTATTTGCGTCGGCGCCTCTCGGACAGCACGTTTATCTCCAACCTGCCCAATGGCTACATGACAGACCTCCAGAGGCCTGACCCTGCCCAGCCTCCTCCACCTGCCTCCACCACCCCTGCCAAGTCTCCTACAGCTGGGCCAACACCTCCAACCACTTCCCCTGCTCCAGAGAGGAAACCCCAGCCAGCTCAGTCCACCGGCGCTGGTTTCTTTAGCTCCATCACCAACGTTGTTAAGCAGACAGCTGCCTCAGCAGGGCTAGTGGAGCAGACCCAAGTCACGACACCTAAGAAGTTTAAGATTCTCCTGGTCATCGACGAACCACAACAGGAGTGGTAAGACTCAATTATGTATTTCATTATGAATCATTGATATGCTATGTGTTGTTTGTTTGCTCCATCCTTAACGCAGATTTTCTCCTAATGATTCCTTTGAATGTAGTAGTTAGGTAAAGGTTAAAGAACCACTGAAACCACGTCTGTGTGAAGTACCCTGCAGATGTGAATTGGCACTACTGCTGTGGTTTGATGGTAAAGCATGCCTCTGTTACATTATTACATGGAGGCAGCCAATACTTAAGGAAATACGGTCCATTGATTCTCAGCAGTAATGACATTACTCCAAGATGGAGGATTTTTATTGTCATCTATTCTCTCTTTGTTGTTGTAATAATTTTTTTTTGTAGTCTTTTGTTTTGTTATGCACAATAAAACAATAAAACAATAGAAACTAAGGTTTATAACATCTGCCTGTACAGAAATATGTGGAATTAACTAAAATAATTGACATTAGCATCCTTTAATGTGGCATCTTAAAAATGGACGTTCCACAGGTTGTGCAGAATTGGGAACTGCACGTTATTTCTATAGATGTAGCTGAAATACTGCAGTGCTTTCTCTCCATCAATGGGGTTTCCCCCTGCCCACTGATGGCAGATCACATGACATGCCCTGCACATACATAGGGAATGATAATGATTAATGTTACTTACTGCAGCCCATGGAGCACAGGTTTCCTTTTGCCAGTCATACATAAGGGGTTTTGCAGTTGATAGGCAAGTAAAGAAATATTTCTTAGCCTGCTGGGAGAACGGGCCATCATGTTAAGAGTGGGCTTACGCATTTAAGTCATTACTCTGACAGTCAGTGTCCTGGGGGATCTTACTCAGAGGCGGCTTAAAACAAGCATCTTTGTCAGTCTGGTGTGGTGAAGAATTAAAGTGTTCTAAATGAGTATGCTCATGGATTTAGAGGAAACATTTTACATAGACAATGATACCTTGTCGAATAGTAAAGAATATGTCAGTTTTATCTCCTCGTGATCAACATTTGTTTACACAGCTGACTGACTTTTCAAAAGCAGTATTTGTGCTAGAGCTGTGCAGCTGAATGATACAGTTTTCTTTTTAAACCTTGGACAACATCACAATATTTTGTAGTTTATCTAATTTTAATTGTTTCATTTCTGAAAATTACCTGCATTAATTTATTAGGTATTTTTTTACAGAGCAAGGAAACTACATATCCTATCACATATTTGTGTAATGCCTATAATACAAAAAGGCTTCACATTTGGCATCTATTTATGCAGCCTGATATTGCCTTGCCTAATTCAGGTGGCCAGGCAATGTGTGCAGGACTGACCAATTATATAACTGATCAGTGTTAGTAAGAGCAGACCCTCGTCAGTGGGATGGTTGCCAGCTTTATGAATTCAGATTGAAAAGGAAGTCGCTTGGTGAGAAATAAGGATCACAGTTTGATTTGCCAATACACTGACGCTGCTCTTCAGTTCTGGCAGAGGAGCACAATATAATTCATTTAACTAAAACCATGTCATTCATCAAAGGTCATTCTAACTGAGAATGGTGAGTAGGTTTGGCTGGGAATAAGATAATGTTTTATAATCCATCATTCTCACTGTCGAACCTAACAAGTCCTGATACGGGGTGGTTACTGTGTATTTGATAAAAATATCAAGTGACTTTCTGCTCTTACATCATTTCTGATGCCTTATGCAGTTTATTCAATATAGTAGTTGATTGTGTTCATGAGCTCAGCAGACTACTATTGCTCTAATGGTTTCTTGCTTCATGCTGTATATCTGGTACACATCCACTTGGGAGATCAGCTAAAATACTTCATTCAAAAGGCTTCCTCTGTCTGAGTACAGCATCTATTTTTCATGGCTGCTCAATATCACTGAGATAGGAGCTGTGCATGTTTGCTCACTAGGTTTGGTTTCTTTTCTGTTGCTTTTGTAAGACCTTTCACCTAGTGGTTGTAAGTTACTACAGCAGTACAAGTTAGTTTTGGTTTACCTCTTATAGTGTAGGTCTGCTTGTCTCCTGTAGCTTGGGTTAGGGTTTGTCCTGTTAGTGCTACTGTAACGTTTCAACTATTAACTATAACAGAAAGAAACAAATATCATGTTGAGTTAGAAGGGAAAGCTTGAAATGCTCCATGCTTGGTACTCAGCTGTTGAAGAGGAAATATGGAACATGGAATTTGTCTTTATTTTAATGCAGGTTTTGCTGAGTACTTGATGTTCTCTGTAATGTTGCCAGACTTTGAGTCTGAGGGTTTGTATATGTGCTGTATCTCATTGCGCAACAGGCTTTTTCTGGTCCTTCTTCTGCCCTGCTGCCAAAAATAAAAACCAGAGTGATGAGACCTGGTGGCCTCAGAACATACAGAATGAAATCAGGGAAGAGTCCTCCAGACTAATTGGATCAGGGAGAAGGCTTAACCATCAGCTTCTATTTATCCAATCAAATCAGGCAAATACCAGATGTGTGTATGAAGATTCTATAAAATCATGACAAATTTGTAAATGGGCATGTATCCAGTAACAAAAATGAGGATTAATATAATGTCTGAGACATTTTAAATGTTTTAATCATTACATATCTTGTTCATAACATACAGTTACCCAGAGCTTAGCAAATTGTAAAAATGTAAAAAGTTCAAGGAGGCCACCAAAATCAATTTTGCAATTACCCATATAGAGAAAACAGTAGACATTAGTATGGATGAGTTTTGAAATGGTACTTTGCTGTCTAGCAGGTTCTGTTAGGCCTAATACATCTCTGTAAGATAAAAAATGTGTAGGTGCCAGGGTCACAGCACCTACAGAATCAGATGCATTCTGTCATTCAGCCAGTGTTTTTACTTGCCGGATGAGGCTGCCAGTCTTCCAGAGAGGTTTGTTTTGTTCCAGGCAATGCTTTGCTATAAATTGCCCTTCATGACAGGAGGAGCAGATGGTACACTGTCTTATTTATCAGACTAATGGCTGAGCTGCACTGCTTCTATATTCTCTCTATAATGTAGCTCAGTTAAAGGTAGAGCAGGCTAGGATCCCTTTCATTCAGTCACCCAGTGTTCAAAATTTTAAAAAAGACATTGGGGACTGTTTTAACTGTTATCAGGAAAAGAATGTTTTGTACTGTGAGCTTAACCTTATTCAAACATTAGCCACATGTGAGACTGAATGTAAAGCAGGCTAAGTGATGAGACATTAAAATTCAGCAAGGGCTCCCACTTACCAAGCTCTCGGGTGAATCATCTGAATGAAAAATTCTTTCACAGCAATATGTAATTTGGCAATACTTTGACATAGCACCATGCAACCATCAACAAAGTCGCTTAATCTTTACTGTCCTGAAATTGTGTCCTGAAATCACCAAACAGAAACATATTTTTTGTTCTATTTGGTTTCTCGTCTCATCTTTAATTCAAGTCAAGAGTAACCATATTGATTCTTAGAAATGAATGACCCAGCTAAACAGCTACTCTCATGCTCCCATCTCTCTCTCAGTGAGCCACCATAAGCATGGAGCACAATGACTAACTCCAGTTTTAAGGTCAGTGCGTTAGTCAAGGACAAAAGCATAAGTATTGCTGACAGTAACGTCCTTGATTTCTGGATGAAAGCTACCATGACGAGAGCAATCAGACTTAACACAGAATGAGTGCAGATTTTAACCAGGGGACATGGTTACTTTGAGACAACTGACGAATATTATTGCACAGTGCTGACAGATCATGTTAATGGTACTATAGAATCATGTCCTCTTTGAATGTACGGCTTTCTGTGCTCAATATGCTGAGATGAAGCAGAGTGATAAAGCATAGATCAGTCAAATAATGCTATACACCCCCACAGAGCTGACAAAGATTAAAACTGAATGTCAAAATGAAATGTCTTTTTCATTTTTCTGTTTTACGGGGTTGTGTTTTGGAAACACCATCTCTCAAACTGTATGCATTGGCAAAGAGCACTCATCACAGAGCAGAGTAGGCATTTCATTTTCACAGATACAGGAGCAGTGATTCATATTTTAATACTTGTTTTCCTCCACAGCCAAATAAATTCCTGCGCTCTAATTAGATTGAGAATGAATTATTCAGCTTTACCCCCTTGTTAAATAGGCAGGGAGTACAGGGTACATGACAGCAGGGTGATAAAAACATAGAGGAAAAGGAAGAGGAATTCCAAAATATAAAAAATATTGTCAATGCAGCCACGCTGAAAAATGAACGTTCTACAAATTTTATTTAGATAAAGGCTTCATAATGTTTCAAACAACACCAGTTTTCCCACTGTTGCACTACAGTAGATGGCTGTTACTTGAAGTGTGAACTTAAAGCTGTGGAACTGGGAACCAGAATGAAACCACCCCCATGGCAACTTCAGGAAATAGAAAAGAATGGTTCTTTATTGGGCCACCATTAATATTGATTGACTGTAGATGACCCCAGAGGTTTCTGCTGTCAAAGCTTATGTTGTCAGGCCCAGCCTGTACAAATCAGCGTAGGAGAAAGACAAAGAAACTGAGCACACTGTTAATGGCAGTAACCACTGTGTGGCTTGTGCAGTTTTCATCTCTGTGTGGTGTGAGTATATAGACACTGATCCATCTTAATCTTAAGTCCCATGGGAAAAGATTTCCTCTTCAGCAGTGGTTCATGGAAAAAGGCATTTAAGGACACTTTTGTTTCAAGTAGGAAAAGCCACATATTCTGTTTTAAAAAGTGCTGAATCACAAGTGATGAAAGGTGCGGCCATTTTCTAAAATTGTGAGTCCAGTGTGTTCAGTAGGAATGTTACCTCACTGTACCATCCTTTATTAACATCACTGGGCATTACTGCAATTGGACTAGGCAGCGGTAAATACTTATTTGTACCTGTGTATGTTGTGGGAGGCTTGCCTTTAAAAATTATGCAGCCTTTAAAAATGTCGTGATGCTTTATCACTGTCCTCGTTGCCAGACTGAAGGGAAGAAGTGTTGGAAGAGCATGAAAGGAAGCATTTGTCTGCTCTGTGATACACATGCACTCAACAAAGTGGCATATTTGACACTGATTCATATTCCAGGTTCTTGTAAAGGAATTATTAGTAAGGCTAGATTTGCACTTGGATAGGTAATCATTTGAAATCTCTGTGTAATAAATCTCTGGTATTTAATTCTAATTCTGTTATTACTAATTCTGTTACATTTCTGTTTTTACCAGGGCAAAATTATTCCGTGGGAAGAAAGTATTTGGGGATTATGACATCAAAGTGGAGCAGGTATGTTTCACCAAGACAGTGATATCCATTTTAAGTACTTATGTCAAACAGAATAGAGACACTTCGGTACTTTGTCCTCATATGCTTCTCAAACTATCAACTCCTCAGGCTGAATTCAATGAGATCAATGTCGTGGCTCATGCCAACGGGACCTGCAATGTTAACATGCAGGTTCTGAGGAATGGCACCAAGGTTGTCAGGTGAGAAACACATATCCTTACATATCCTAAGAAGATAGTAAAGACAGGAGAAGATTTCTCGTTCAGAGTCACAAATAAATATAGTTGTAGAAGTTACTACCTACTGTTTAAATCATTACAGTACCTACAGTGCTGACTGCCTGATTCATACCAATTACTCTCAGGATTTGCCACAGGTTGTCAGTAATTTTTCTGGTCAGATTTTTGTTACATCTCACCTATAATTTTATTTTCTAGGTCATTCAAGCCAGACTTTGTCCTCATTCGTCAACATGCCTTCAGTATGACCCAGAATGAAGATTTTCGCAACCTGATCATTGGTCTACAATATGGAGGTGTCCCAAGCATCAACTCCCTTGAGTCAATCTACAACCTGTGTGACAAGCCCTGGGCGGTAAGCACTCAGTGGCCAGGGAGAGTTTCATTATTGTATTTCATCTATTCAGCAACATTTACTGTATGACGTATTTATAAATGACTGTATATCTGATTCTTGCATTGGTTTTTTTTGTGTGTCCAGTTTGCTCAACTTATAAACACCTACAGGAAACTTGGTGCTGAGAAGTTCCCTCTGATTGAGCAGACCTTTTACCCAAACTACAAGGAGATGGTGAGAACCATTTCCTTTTTAGTGCATCCAAGTAAAATACAATATTTCCTACATACAAATTCTTAGATCAAAGCAAAGAGAAGAATATAAGGCAGTGACTCAAATGATACTTTCTTACTTAAGGTAAGCATGCCATCATTCCCTGTTGTTGTGAAGATTGGACATGCCCACTCTGGTATTGGAAAGGTATGTTTCCTGTTGTAATATGAAAGAATACATATACATTTCTCTATTTTTTTCTCAATATTTCTAGTTTTAGTCATGATGAATATATATACTAGAAATTTAATCAGTTCCAGTATCATCAGAATTTGTCTTCATCCCGTTGTCATTTTAGTGCAAGTGTGTCTCACATGCCTGTTTTTGTGTACAGGTGAAGGTGGACAATCACAGTAAGTTCCAGGACATAGCCAGTGTCGTGGCTCTCACCCAGACGTACACCACCACAGAACCTCTCATTGACTCCAAGTACGACATCCGAATCCAGAAGATTGGCACTGACTACAAAGCCTACATGTACGTATGATTGTATACATGTATGAACTTTAGAAATGAGTGAGAAACAAACCTGAACTTGTTTAGTTTTTGTGCTTTACACACTTCAGGAGAACATCTATTTCTGGTAACTGGAAAACTAACACAGGCTCAGCTATGCTTGAACAGGTGGCCATGACTGACAGGTAAGTGTTCAATAAAAAAACAAATGTTTTATTTTGGTGAAGCAGTTTTTTTAAGCTTAATTAATTCTGTTACATGTGGATTATTAGTAGGCTACTATTGGTGCGCTAACATGTTGTGTTTTATATTTCAACATGTTCTGTTGAAGTGGAAATAAGTTGTAATCAGACCATGGTTTGAAGTCATATGTTGGTTGTTGTGTTTAGGTACAAGGTGTGGGTTGACACTTGCTCAGAGATTTTTGGGGGTCTGGACATTTGTGCGGTCAAAGCCATCCATGGAAAAGATGGCAGAGATTATATCACAGAGGTAGGAGTCTATGATTATCAGGTTTGAAAGCTACAGGTGAGGAGCAAAAATGCATAACTTCTAATTACACTTCAAGAACATACTGAGCTGCACCAATACACAAAAGTACACCTGTTGCCTTTGTTTCAAAGTGTGTCAGTGTACCAGCCAAAATTCATACAAGGACAAGCTTTACATAAAGCTCTACTCAGTTATGTCAATATCCTCTCTCTTTCTGCTGAAACCATCCACCATGTGGAGCAGGTGGCGGGCTCTTCCATGCCCCTGGTAGGGGAGCACCAAGCTGAGGACAGGCAGCTCATTGCTGACATGGTGCTGGCAAGAATGAACCAGTTAGCAGAGAAGGAAGCTAATGCTCCCCAAAGACCCACCACTATACAGCCATCCCAGGTATAGTAACACAAAGGCACGGGACATGCACTGTCTCAGAGCTTAAAAACAAGAGGCTGCATCTTAATTTATTATCATTGTAAATATTATGATAATGTGCCATATATATATGCCATGTGACATTATCAGTTATTTATATTGCAAGATTACAAGAATCTACATTTCCGATCTCACTACAAGAAAACCATCATGGCTATTGCTGGATGAGTGAATTATTCCTTTCCTCATTTTAGGGAGCTGGCCAGAAGGGAGAGATTGTTGGAGAACCCACCAAGAACGGTGCTGGGCGCCCACCTCAAGGTTGTCTGCAGTACATTCTCGACTGTAATGGCGTTGCAGTGGGTCCAAAACCAGTCCAGGCCAACTGAGTCACCCAGGAGACGGAGGGAAAGTCTCAGAATCTAGACAACAATGATGTATCTTAGCTGAACACAAGCGCAGACGTGGATATGGATGCTGATAGCTAGAATCAGATCTTGGTGACATAAGCTCGGTGCAGCTGAGTGCTGGCCTGGACTGTGTTTTTAACTCTATGCAGAGTCAAAATGTACTGTCTACTTGTTGACCTGTTGATTTGTGTGCTTGTATAGGTCACCTATGTTTCAGTAGCTGTGGTTTTTCTTTGGGGCTGTTGTTGATGATGTAAAAAGCAGATTGTGCCTACACTGATTTGAGTGCTGCTCTGTGCTACCTGTTTGACCCAGCTATGAATCTTTTTTTTGCCCCCTACCCCTTTCTGTTTTCTATTTTGGTGTGTACCTTTAGATATTGTTCAGACTGTGGACTATCGTGCAGTTTGAAGTTTGTGTATATCTCAATATGTATACAGTACGTGGGTGTGTATGGCTGTAGTGGTGATTGTTTTCATATTTATACTAATAGATATTTATTTTTGTTTTGCATGACTGATACAAAGGCAGGTGCAAGTCAGTTATAAATGTCTGATCAAGTGGGATGTTCATGTAACATCGCTGTTTTACCCTGTGAATCATGCATTGTGAATGTGTCATACGAAAGGCATATTATACAAGTTCTAAGGGATACATGCATTCATTACCAAACATGCATTAACACGGTGAGAGCAGCACTGTGCACTCCTGCAAACACATACAACAGAGAAATGCAGTATGTTGCCTTTCATAAAGTTATTTTTTTCATCCATAATGTCATAATGTCACAAGAAAAGAGAGTATTTAGGAAAAATTTAGAAAACAAATAGATGGACACATAATAAATATTAAAATTAGTCTAAGATTTATTAAAGATTTTATTGTGTCAGATGTTGTGCGGGCATCTGCACGCGCAGCTTCAATATATTTGTATAATTTTGAACCAAAGAATAAATTATTTACTTTCAATAACAGTCTTTGCACTCCAGTAAACCACAATGTAAATATCAGTGAGGGGACTGTTAATTCTGTAGTGTGTCACATAGAGTGTGTAATTTCATCAGAGAACAGCGCTCCAAGACAGTACAAATAGCCTGTTGTAAATCACACGCCAGTGAACAGATGCTGTGTTCAAATTGTTGTTGTCGTTTACGTTCGGTTGTGTGGAGGCAGACATTACGATTGAGAATGAAAAAGTATATAATGTACAATCTGCCATGAGATGCCAGATATAAAGTCCCCCCGCTCCCCGCCCCCCATGGTCCTCACACTGGATATCGGCTATCATGGTGATGTTGCCATGACAACAATGCAAGTGCTCTGAGGTTTGTGCCCATGTTACTGCCATTCAAAGATCGAGCACATTTACCTTTATCACACTCTTCCAGTGAGTTGATGGAAAGTGCAATATGAGTCTTTGTTTTTTGTTTTTTTTTTTTACTAAATAATGTATTTCTTTTGAAATCAGATCTTCCATTGAATTGATTCAAGAAGCTATATTCATCCAGTCATTGAATCGTTTTAAAACATTTTTACACAAACGTCACAATCATTGGTTGTTGTCCAGTGGCTTTGGTGGACGCCACTTCATATATCTAATACCCTAAATGGTGAAACAGCTAAATAGCAACCAAATCAACTGTAAAAAGAATATCTTCGCCATTTTCCAACAATTTGTTTGTTACTATGGTATAAACTATGTTCAGCAAGCTCTGTGTGCAATTCTTTTCCAAGTTGTATAAAGTGCCATTGTATCTGTGAGCGTATCCTTGTAAAAGCCATGCCTGAGGCTTTATGGATGTGTTGTTCTGTTACTAGGAAATATGCCATGACATTGATTTCCAAGGGAGGAACGTGCAGAGGTACCCCAGTCTTAATAGCTGCATGGTTAGGCCTCAGTTCAGTGATCGTGGTTGAGTATTCGATGAATTATAATTGGACGTGTTTATTTGGCCATTGTGTTGAGGTGAAATTTATATCTTCAGACCTGCAGGACTGTAATTATTAAGGGCAGTGGTAACTTGCTCAGTATATGTGCTTTTAAAACCGGTGTTGGACTGTTTAAATCAAGATCAGAATACAATATATTGTGGAAAAAATTTCCGTTCTGGATATTTCCCCTCTGTCACTGGCAATAAAGCTTCTTTTGCAATATACGTTTGTTCTGTGTCCTCACACTGTATATGTCATGTTTTGCTCGACAATGTCACCAACTTTATCAATTACACAATCAAGTGCAGAGGCCATACCACTCCAACTACATGCTTTTGGGCATACACACTACACTGCACACATTGCTTTATTTCCAATGCATGAAAGGATAATTGTATTGTGATAATGTCTCCCCTTCGCTTCCTTTTTGCACTTACTTTGTGGTGTCTGTCTTCTTTATTTGTTAACAATGTGGGACACTGTATTTTTGTCACATAAATCAATGAATAAACCAGTGATCTGTGAGATATGAGAACATGCTAAACTACATGTGAATGTACTTACATCAAATTTAAACCTTCGTGCATCTTTCTGTCTGTGTAGTTAAGATGCCTGAATATCCTAAATATCTCTTGTGCTGACATTAGGGGGCCCAGTGGAACCCCAAGGATTACATTCAAAAAGACCTGCTCCAAAGTTGGTCCTCAAATCTCCTGCAAAGGACGTAATCACAAAGTTCAGCCCTGCAGCGCAACTTTCTCAGTCTGTGAATCAAGATACCCTAACATCAGAGGGACTGCAGGTCCAGTGTAACTCAAATACTACTGTCCACCTTGACTACCAGCATCAGTCTCAGGCCCGGCAGGTGCCAGCAGCGCAGTCTCACAGAGAAAACACTCCTCTGCACCCACAGACAAGTGTGGATCATGAGCAGCAGCGGTCTCTGCTGGAAGATCAAGCCACTGAGGAAACACCACAGGGACACCCACAGCTGAAGTAAGACAGAATAGTCTCACTTGTCAATGCTCAAATAAGGACCCTTGCAATTTCAATTGTTCAAACACATAGTAATTATGTACAACTCACTTGTGAATTCACATACATTTTGCCATAAATTCTACCTTTACAAAGTTTATAACACTCCGTTTTTGGTGACACTGTCTAAATGTGTAAATTTAATTTTCTGCTTATTACTGGAGTCATAAATAAAAGTAGTGTTGAGCTGGACAACATTATATCAAGAGGTACTTCTAATTTTTTGTCATTCACATTTACAAATATGAGAGAGGCAAAATGTTAGAAACACCTCTGAGTATATTTCCACTACTGACCATGACATCAATGCTAAAAACTATAATTGAATCAACACCTCGTTGACAGTGTCAAAAATGACTGTAGGCATAATAAAAGTAGAAAACTCACTATTCTCTTGTCTTCCAGCAAATCCCTGATCAGTTCCTTTGGCCTGAAAGACACGTCCTTTTTCCGCACTGCCGGTGAAGACACAGCAAATGCTGAGACCATTCGCAACTTGAAGAAATCCTTTGCCAATCTGTTTTCTGAATAAAAAAAAAAAAAAAGTTACTATACAAAAAGCAGTCACTGTATAGTATATTAGGTGTACTGCTAGTGATAAGAGCCAAGCTGTGAGATGAATGTCTATTCAAGTGAGATGTATTCCAAGTATAATAATGAGTATTTTTGACTTGTGATTGTATTGCTTCACTAGAAATGTGTTTTTTAGTTGTTTGCATTGCCGGTAGCTATTTATGGCTTTGTCAGTAACTCAGTTTTGAGCATACATGTCCTACTTTTCTCCAGAATAGGCAACAATGCATTGCTGTGTTTGCTAAATAGTAGTTTCAGTGATAATTATTACTAAATATGTACTAAATAGTGGCTGCAGTGGTTATTTAGCTCTAATAACTTTTAGACCCACAGGGTGACAAATTACTGGATCTAGATAAACTGAACTAAAAAGCTACATTTTCCTCTATGAGTTGTCAAGTTGAACAGTTCCATCTGCGATTCAAAGTCCAAGTTATGAGATGAGAGGAAAGCAGCAAATGATATCCTGGCTCATAAAGTACAGGAAATAAAACTTGATGAACAATTCACTGAAATATATTGATTGAATAAATGACACACTTTATATTACATTTTGTATTTTCTTACACAGAACAGACATCAAAACAAATCAACATTATTTGGGGCATTCATTACAATTATTAATCATTCAGGTTTGATGTTTATTATTCTCTTGTTCATGCTTCTCCCACATTGAAGTGTGTCTCAGAAAATTAGGAAAGGTGCCTAGAGACTCCATTATGACATTATTTGTTCAGCTTTATCACTTTCTGCCTCTGTAGATGTACTTTATCAGCCAGCTGGTGACAGCAATACAATGTCCCATCAGATGTTCATTTCATCAGCTCAGAGACTTTCTGTAGCAACCAAAAACCAAACATTTCTTTCCAAGTACAACCTACGTTCTCTGAGAACGAACAAGGATACAGAATAAGGAAGGAATCAGACTTTCACATATATCTCACCGCACACATCTGCACAGTTTGTGTTATTTCAAGTTGAGGTGAAAGAAAGTGTGATGGATTGGTTGTGAGACAACCAGAGAGAAAACTGTCAACATCTGCAAGAGCAGACAGATATCCTCTTTAAAATTTTATATCTATTCGCTTGTCAGCTGTACGGCAAAATACAAACATTTCTGTTCTCTTCTTTTTGCTTACTTACCTGTCTGACAGTGGTACAAACAGAAAATATTCAGAGTTTTATTTTAGCTCTGATTTATTCCCATCTTTCAATTTCACTGGAAATTATTTACTTATTATCATGTTATCATATATAGCACTTTAATTCTCCTTAACTTGTGTTTTATATAGTTTTTCTGCAAAATAAGTTTAATTCCTCACTGAAAAAATCAGAATCAGTAAACATGCAAATATTTACATACAGCTGTTTAATTCAGTAACACGTTCAAAATTCTTTGTGTAACTGATAAGATGCCTTAGTGTGTTCACTCTCTTGTGTTTCATGTTGTGAGGGGCCGGTCAGAACTTTGTAAACTGCCCATCTGCTGTCAGACTTGGCACATTTTCTGCCCATAGATGAGCCATGAGTAACTGACATGGCTGCAGAGGCCCTTCTGTGTCATAATAGGAGCACAGGTTTGCTGAGAAGTCTGATAGTCTGGAGATAGATGTCTGCATATCGGACCAACACATCTGTTATTTCTCTTAGGGAAGGTCATGATTCATCAAGCAGAGTCATAATGTTTGCTTTAACAAATATCAGCAAACATTTCCCACAGATAAAATATGTTCAGCATAAGTTATTGTCAGGCTTCCAGATGGTACTGATGTTTTCCCCTCATAACAAGCTCACTGACCTGGCCTGGTGATAGTAAAAGCAACTGAGGAACTCAGAGGAATGACACCATGGGCCCTGAAGCTCCAGCTGAGGAGCTTCCGTCTAGACTCTTCCCAGCTGTCTGCCAAGCTGCTGCACAACATGAACAACTTGTGCCCTGTGGGGGCACGCTGCACTGACCATCTGCTGAAAAACACAGTGGAAGAGATGTACTTCCATCTCATAAGAAAGGAGAATGTAAAGGACGTGTGACAAACATGGGGATTTTTGAATATCATGTTACATACCTGATACATCACATGGCAGCAGTGGCGCAGCAAGTAAAGAGTGCGGCTTTGGACTTTGGACCTGGATCATTTTGGCCAGCCTGTGTGGTTTGTCAGAATGCAGAAATAGAACAGATAAACACATAAGGCATAAGTGTTGTAAAAATAGACGACTAGTGGTCAGACGACGCATTTGCTCTTAGTTTACCTGTCTGAGATCGGAGAGTCTCCGATTCGATCACCTCGGCCAAGTGCAACGGATATGGGTGGTGAAGGAGACGCGCCCCCCCCCCCCCCCCCCCCGCCTCTGCAACCATGGCTGTGGTGCCCCTGAGTTTACACCCCAGCTCCCCACGTACCTTAGTTGGCAGCCCCCTGCCCCAGCGTCTCTAGTGCATGTGCTGAAACCAGAGAACTTTTTATTTGTTACTACTTTTATTTGTTACTACTATTTTTCTCTTGAAAAATATTTTTCTCTCAATATATTGATGGTTTGTCTCAGAAGAAAGATAAAATAACACCACCAACACTGCTCCTTTAATAACCACATACTGTGGATGCCCCAGCAGACATACACTCTTTATGTGTATGTCCTTGTTGCCATCTGGTGGTAAAGCTGCATACAAAATGCCTGTATGCAGTACCTGTGTTATTATGGTTACATAATCCACCACTTGAGCTGCATAAGCTGCCTTTACTTTGTCACAGAATTTACACAACCGCTGAAACGACAATAACAACACATGTACTTTCAAAGCCAGAAGAGTTTGAAAATGCCCAAGTGTAGGATGCTGTTACGGCACCGTGGATACAGCTGCGGCCTCATATTGCAAGAAGATGCAAGAAGCTGTCTTGGCAGACACTGTTAAATTGATTGAAGAGCTCCTGTTAAAGATTGGTCCATTATGTCTGGAGGTTGTGTTTGTTAAATCACAGTAGTTTAATGTCCCTCTGTCTTCCCTCTGGGAGATTTGTGTGGTCCATTCCAGTGTAGTGAGAGAAACACCAGAGAACAGAGAGTTCTCTCTGTCTGTTACTATTCACACATACACTCAACCTCATAATGAAATGACTTAAACTGTCAAGAGCATTTACTGTACTGAACTTTAGGTGGGTATTTTCAATGCCTGATACTCTTACTCAACTACATCTTAGAGACAACTTTTATACTTTATACTCTATTACATTTATTTGTGAATTACTATAGTTAGTGTTTCCTTTCAAGACTGAAATTTTACTTTAAAACACTGAAATTTTACTTTAAAACATTTGACAAATTAATGAAATACAGAGAATTGTTAAAGATTACACCATTTGTTCCCAACCGATTTGACCTGTGGCCTCTTTCCAAAAAGATCCCTTGTCACATTTCAGATGTCTTATGCAGTTCTTAGCAGTTCCACAAAGTGATTTCCCCTTTAAACTCACTTAAAAAATATATGCAAAAACCCCTAAGTTGGGAACTACTGGACTAAACTACTGAACTGTATTTAAAGTAGACAAACCAGCTCAATCTCGACCAGCTACAACAATGAACAGCTGCATAAGTATAATTTGCCAATAATTATTCTGAACTTTTACTTAATTTAAATGCAGGACTTTTACATGTCCTGGAGTACTTTTACATTGTTGTATTTCTAATTTTACATTAGTAAAGAATCTGAATTTTTTACACTAACTGCTATGCAGGTCACGTGAAACAGGCTGACACACAGCTGAAGGAACACCCACTAGATGGAGCTATTGCAGGGTAGGGAAGTAGGACATTTAGGCTCTGCTGATTTCATTTTGGCCAGCCTGCGTGGCTTGTCAGAATGCAGAAATAGAACAGATAAACACATAAGGCAAAACTGTTGTAAAAATAGACAACTAGTGGTCAGACGACGTATTTGCTCTTATTGTGTTTCTCCACTTTTGATGACATCAGACCTTTTTAACCCTGTGATGGGGCTTTTTGAGACGTGATTCAAATGAGATAAAGTGCTCAAAAAGCTTCCAAAATGCCTTGGGCTCAAATCAAAGAGCGATAAAACATGAAAAAATAAACACAAATTCCCTCACTTATATTCAGATCACAGCAAATATTCCCATATTTACGGAATATTTGCACTTGGGACTGAACCAAGTCAAGTGGTCCTGCCCAGCAGGAACTACACGTTGAATGTTTACACTAAAACAAAATATAACTGCCCTCTCTCTTTCCACTTCGTCCCTCCCTTGCTGAATGATTGTTGTTCCACTGTGCTTGCCAGTGGCTATGCAGTGAGCAGTGGAATCAGCCAATGGTGGAATCCCCTGGTGGCGTGTCTGGACTGGATCCCCTGTGAGGTTACACCACGTTGCCACTGTTACAGCAAACATTACACCCTGCCGCAAAGTCTTGCACATGTGTGGGATTTCACTGTTAGTGAACGAGAGGTAGTATAATCTGCTGTCAACTGCCCTTCTCGTGTGCCTCCATTGCTGCTTTTAAAATGAAGATCTAGGGATTTACATTATCAAAACAATAGACACAGACTAAGCAATGTATTTCCTTCACAAGAAGTAAAAAAGGTGACCAATACAAACTTCTCTGGCAAAGAAATTTAACTTAATTTTATTAAAATATTGAATAGACAACTTTCTCACCGAGTTTACGATAAAACGTTTAACCTCCTGAAAGAGACATGATAAACAAATACAAATTAGTTTCCAAATCACCTTAAATATTTAAGACAACCGCCAAATGTCCAGCTCATGATAACCTACCCATGGACGGACTGATGAGAATGTGTGGGTAACTGCAGATCAGTTCACTAAGAGCTGTGAAACCATTGTGAAGACCATTGAAACATAACCATTACTTTTGCTAAAATGTGCAAAGATTTCCGTCATTACTCATGCTCGCTGTCTGACAGGCTATAATTCCTCCAAAAAGACCCAAAAAAATAAAGACGATAAAAAGAAGTCAAAGACGACAACAACAACAACAACAACAAGAGACAACAATTTCCCATTTCTACTCCATTATCAATTAAGACAATGTAAAAATCAACTACTACTGTGCAACTAAATGGACTACATCCAACGGCTTTGTTTGTGGTAACAAGAGGAAATGAAGTTGTGCAGGATCATAGTCCAGGCTTTGTTTCCTCTTAAGGCAGGTAAGCTTTAAAGGTCCTCTTCATCAGAAACCAGGGCGACCAGACAGAAGGGTGTGCTTCACATCACAGAACCCAAATCAAGAGAGACGCATCTGTCTTTCTCTTGAGCTTCCTTCATGTCCATTTATCGCTGTCTTAGGTAGGTGTGCGTGCATGTATTTACAAATTTTAACAAATGCATTGCCACCAAGGAGCCTCTGCATACTTCTTAATACGTGCAGTGATAAGCAAGGCACCACCTCCATGTGTCTTATGCCAACCTCTTCATGTGTACATCCCACTGCAATCCATCATCACTCACTCCCTTCCATAGTTAATCTCAGATGTACTTCTCTCGACACTTCCCTCTTTCCTCTTTTCCTTGCATATTTCATTGATTAGCATGGGTTTACGTATGATTGCATGTATATTTTTGGGTCTATATTGGCATCTGTACGTAGAGAATTTGGTTGTACTGAGCATTTGGACTATTTGGGATATTTCAAAGAGGAAGAGGAAGGGAAGTGTAATGAGAGGAGGAGGGACAGTGCTGTCTGAGCCTCTAGAAAACAGGCAGTCTGGTGGAGGTCAGAGTACAGGCATTGATATCCTCAGTGTGAGAGGCTCTGTGCAGGGACGGTTCTGAGGCACTGCGGTTTATCTTAGGGAGGGCATGCTGGAGAAGTTCAATGGAGGACAAGATCTAAAAAAAATAAATAAATAAGCACAAATGAGAAGAGAAATAAAGATCATTAGTTAAACAAAGCACTCTTCATTCAGCTTGATGTCCACAGTTACCAAGAGAAGTAGTTCACCTGCGGGAAGAGCGGCCTCTCCTCCTTGGACTTCTTGATGCAGTCAGCCACCAGCCTTTTCATGGCTTTGGGACAGTTCTTGTAGAGCTTACTGAGGTCTGGGGACAAATAGCCTCTTCCCACCATGAAGATTATCTGAAAGGAGGAGTGTGTATAAAATATTTTAGAGTTGAACTACTGATCCAAGTCGGTACGACAACAGGAGACACCTGATCAATCCTAAATCAGCAGTCCACCTCAGAAATACTTTATAAATATGGCCAGTGAGTTTAAGGTGACAGGCATCTAAAACACTGGAGCTATTGTAAAGGCATGAGTGCATGATGCTGCAGAGATAAAGGATGATAGGGAGTACTCTATGTGCTTGCCAGGTCAGCTGAGTACAAAGTCATTCTACAGTATCAAGGAGACTACAAGTACAACAGTGGATCATAACAGCACTTAATGGGCACACTTTGTACGGCAACTTTAGCCTGATTTGAATACAGACAGTAAACTGAACTGGACAAGGAGCCACACACAATCTAGACCTGGTCTTTTGGCCTGTGAGAGGACGAAAAAACCACAGACCACATATGTGCACCCATGCACCCCTTTTCTCACACACGTACAGGGTTGTGTTACGGGGTCTAAAATTAGGCTGGTGGCTCCAGGGCGCTCGCCTCTGTTCCATGGTGGGCCTTAGGCCAGCATCACAACCCCCTTCAGATAGCGACCCAGTGTCTTTCCACCAAAGCTTGGACACATCTGACTGTGGGGTTACAGCTCTGTCTGACATGACCAAATCTGGCAAGGTAGCAAAAACTTGCAAGCCTTGAGTGTTTTTGCAGATTGATTTCGCAAGACAAAACCATTACACATTACAGTTACTGGAGGACAAAGTGGGTGAGTCTTATTATAGCCTCTTACCATTACTTTACATACTTACATTGCATGAACCACTTTACCAAAATGCCTGTCATACGGTATGATGAGACTTTACCTGATCTCTATTTGCTATCTGGGAGTATGGGAGCTCTCCCGTCATGAGCTCAAAGAGAACAATTCCATAGGAATAGACATCAGACTGAAAGCTGTAGGGATTGTTATCCTGCATCCGGATAACCTCAGGAGCCTGTGAGCATACAGAAAAAAACATTAGAACAAGTCAGGGCTATTTTGTTTATTTTCTACTTCCTCTTAGTTTATTGTTTCACATCTCAAGTTTTGCAATTTAGTGGTCTTACTGCTGCAGTGAAGTTAAATGAGTGCTACTGACCATCCAGAGAATGGATCCAGAAGGCTGCTCCACCTGATGTGAGCCACTCCACCTGGCCTTCACAGTGGCAAGACCGAAGTCCCCAATTTTCACTGTTAGCCCTTCATGCAAGAAGATGTCTACACCACTGTCAAGGGAATCTACAGCTAAAACACACTCAAGAAAATTATTGTAGATTACGTCCTTCTGTCTGCAACTTCCATGCAGTAGAAGTACACACACTAAAACCGCTGATAAAAAAGGATACTGTTGGACTTCATGTCACGATGAATGATGTTCTTTGCATGCAGATAGCTGAAAATGAGAGTGAAATTAGATGAGATCTTGTTTCTTTTTCCATTTATCTGAAAAATGTCATGGGACTTACTCCATGCCCTGAGCTGTCTGCCTCGCAATGTCTATGAGCTGGATCATCTTGAAGTTTGTCTCCAGGACGTGAATATGTTTGTAGAGGCTGCTGCCCTCACACCACTGGGTCACTATGGCCAGGTTGTCCTTCGTCATGTAGCCCATGAACAACAGGATGTTGACATGTCGTGTTTTCCTGCAACAGAGGCAGAGGGGAAGAGGAAATCACTAAAACAAAGATAAGACAGAAGTTTGCGATGAAGATGATTCAACACTTTGCAACTGTCAAAAAAGCTGATAACTCCAGCTGTTAAGACAGCTAAAACAAACAGTGTGTCCATGCTGTACTGTGTTTCTTACCTCAACACAGCCACCTCATTTCTGAACGCCTGGAACTGCTCTGGTGTGGGGTCAGTCACCTTTAAAATCTTCACTGCTACATCGCCTGCAACAAAAATCCTCCACTCAGCTGATGCACAGAGTCTACTGCATGTCGAAAAGCAATGCTGCACGCACACTTTTTCCAACTGCTTTATGCGTCGAGTAAGTCACTTCAGAGTGTTAAGTGCACTTTGAGAATGTGAAAGCAGTTACACCTGAAATTCCACTGCCTAATATAAAATACATTCCTACCATGCCATTTCCCTTTGTATACAGTTCCAAAGGAGCCTGAACCGATGCGGGAGTGCAGGTACACCTCACTGGCCTCAATCTCCCAGTAGTAGCTAGAGTCCCGCTTGTCCCGAGGCCTCTGAATGAACAGAGATTAAAAAAAAAAAAAAAAAATGCAACTATGTGAGAAACAAACTGAACACAGGCAGTCATTATCAGCCAATATCTTAAAGGACAGATTGCACAAATCGGTCTGAAAGTATTTACTCTCTATATGACACACAAGACAAGACATAGAACTTACAATTTTATTTTTCTCCTGCGTGTTGAAGGACGGGGCCCTCTCTCGCTGGGCCGGTGCAGGGGCTTTGCATTGGGACTGGGACCAGCCTGTAGGGCTCTGACTGGGGGAACTCCCCGCTTCAGGAATACAATGAGGAAGAAAGCGAAGGGATTCAGGATGGAAGACTTCAGTTGTGTTCAAAATCACTTGCTACACTGTGTACAGGGAATTCTGAGTACAGCACTATAGAGTCTGTCAGATCAAAGTAAAAATAAAAAATAAAAAATTTTGGACATTACTCAGGCCATCTAAATTTGCCATTTTTTTCCTCTGTCTGTGCAATGCATAATGGTAGTAAGTGCTCAGTTAGTGACCATCAGCTGTGCACTACTTATTAGGATGCAAGTGGGATATATATGTTTGTATCTCGCCCTCTAAAGAGAGACCTATGATTGGCAACAGTAAAACAAAGCTCTGACAGGAAAGCACTGGCAAGCACTGGAATGGAAAAATGTATAAAGATTGATGATAGAAGTCTCTGTAGAGCCTTTTTTCTTGTTCAATGGCCTGTCACATCGAGATTAATCTCGCATTACTGCTCTCTACTGCTTAGTAATTTTTTAATGACAATTAAATGTAATGGATAGACCTCAATGTCAAATGCTATGATTCCATTTTGGAGGACTGGGGCGGCTATGCGGTCAACTGACAAAGAGAAGTCTGCATTTGATGACCATTGTGTTTTTAAATTAATGCATGACACGAAGCTGATGAAATGCAGAGCAGGCACTTACCCGAGTCATGATCACGCATTGCATCCTAGAGAAACAAAAAAAACAAGTTCTGTCAGCCTGTTCAAACAGTATTTCACATGCTGCGCTGTCACTCATGGTTTGACTTCAGTACTAAGATGTGAATGCAGATAGCCTGTTTGCAAGGCATGCCATTCAGACTGCACACAGACACTCTGCTTTCTAACCTTTTCTGGACTCTCAGGTGAGGCCTCAACAAAAGACTGGGAGAAGTGCACAATACCTACTTTCCTCTTCAGCCAGAATCTATGGCACCAGGAGCTGGGGGAGGTATTCAGGCAGTCTAGCTACTCCCCAACAGGGTACAATACAACAGGCCAGTGAGGACAGGAGGGAAAGGGACACAGTAAAGTAAAGTGAGGAAGGAACAATGACAAGAGTGATGCTCAGGTTTCTACCTGGACAGAATATATGGGAAATATTCTATAACGCATGCAAAACTAGTGAACTGATTACGCAAGAACGCTGGCAGTGAAAAAGCAGAAACTAGAACTGAACAGGGGGAAGTCAAGTGTGACACATTTTAAAATCGCTAAAATAGGATGCCATCAGGGGAATTACACAAAACAGGCTCAACCCTGTCCAGGTGGATTACTTAACACAGAGTTAGATAAGAGACAGAGAAAGAGCAAAGCAAGGATAGTTGGAATGCCTGAGATGTACGTAGGAGGGCAAGATCACTCTCAGGCAGGAGATATTTTAGGAGTGGCTGCTTGAACGTACAGGAGTACCCAAGGGGCCCATACGGTGTGTAGTTACCTCAATCATGCTGCTGTCTACAGGCAGGGTAGTGCTAACCATGTGGACATTGGGTGTGGAAGTGGAGCGCTGCCTCTGGGAGAGACCGCCGCCTGTGGGTGGGTAGGGCGTGGTGTAGCTGAAGACATGAGGGGTGGAATATCGGTGGGCTGAGCTGTAAGGGCGAACAAGGATCAAATATTCAAAGATTAAGACTGAGCAGCTATTGTTTGCTTAGATGTTGTGTCACTGCTTCAAAATGGCACACACCACTGACATTTAAAAGAAAAACAGATGCTGAATTCTGTAACTTCTTTAAAATTGGGCTGCCGTGGGTGTGGTGGTGGTGGCTGATGCAGGGGCTTTCTGGTTTCATTTCTGTCATTTTCTCTCACTTTCCCCATTCAAGAATCATCTGTTTATGTTGTGCCATCAACAAACTGCTACCAAACAGCAAAATCAACTTCAAGCATAATGTATGGTTTAAAAAAAAAAGTAAAACTGAAAAATAGCACTAAGAGGAAGTAGCTCTTGGTCAATTTTATTGTGGCCTTGCCCTTACCCCATTTTTGGCTAACTTCATACTGCAGAGGTATTTTGCCCTTGATGTTTGCCAAGATCAGTATTGGCTCAGCTGAAGAGTACAAAGCTCACCAGCCAAATATGTTAATCTCCAAACAATCCAAATACTGGTCTGACTTGAGATGTTCACTTTTACAAGCATAAAATCTAATTTTAACAATCTAAAATATCCAAAAGAATATGAACAAGAACCGTGCCTGATGTCCATAAATAAAACTTTGAGCTCTGCATTTGGTCAGAGGTCTTGGTGCACCTCCTCTTAGTTGACTAGTACCTGCGCTGTGCTGTAGCTGCTGGTTAAAATGGGGACAGTGGAACTCCTGCTGAATGATGAACGTAAACAGTGATCATATTACATCACACTTATGACCATAGAGTGCACTCCCTGAGAACAATCCCCCTTTTGGCAATACAAACTATGTTTCAAAAGAGCATTTGAGATTGCTCTGCATGGAACAACTTGATACTTTGTGAGTGCTAATTTGGCAGCTCAGAGCACTTTTTAACCATTTTAAGGGCTCCTGAAACAACAGGCTCTTTTCACGCCTCTTGTTACATCAGCCCTTGGACTGGTAAGCCCCTATAAAGCTGAGGACGTCATTAAAAACAGGATCTAATTCTTTAGAAATGAGAACATAACTAAAATCAATCACAAAGGCTTATGCTCCTTCTCGGTCACTACGTTCTTCGAAGGAACATCATCTGGCATTGCCATTCCTACACACAAGGCAATCACACTGTTTCTCGTTTGTGGTTCCCCGATGGTGGAACAAGCTACCAAATGCTATCAAAGCAGGGGCGTCCCTCTCTATCTTCAGTCTTCCATCCCTCTAACACTCTAACATGCCTAACTCAAACTTACTGCGCACTTCTTTACGTGATCTCCTTGCACTTTGTCTTACTGAACAGATTTAGTACTTAGTGCTTACTCCAAGGTCTCCTACTGTACTGAAGCCTGTGTGTTATCCCTCACTTGGAAGTCGCTCTGGGTAAAAGCGTCTGCCAAATGAGTAAATGTAATGCAACACTACAACTGTATCTCTAATCCTAAGTAGAATATACAATATAATACAATATACAATATAATACACAACATACTTCTTCCTGCTTCTGCCAGGGGTTGTTGTTGCAAGGAGAACCTTAATCATTACCACAATCCATGTTACAATCCAAGTTATATTTTGTGATATGTATATCCTGTGTAGTCACAATGTTATCTTATTTGTCTCATTTGCATTTGAGTATGGGAAGCGTTTCCTCTTCATGAAAACACGTATCTACTGTATGAATCTATCTCTTACTAATAAAAGCAGTACGAGGTTACGTCACGGACAGGACAAGGATGAAAACTTTGTCTCACCTTGGAAACCGTGTTAGGGATTCTCTCATTCGCCGGGACAACAGCGGTGGCAATGATGGGGCACCGCTCTCACCAGGTGTTGGACACAGCCTGAAAACAGACAGAACCAGAGAGTGAACAGCACATAGTATACAGTGCACCAGTGTGTGAATTCTTAGACAAATAACAGCTGGCTGCTAAAAGACTGCAGTGGTTGTCGTGTAAAAAGGTTTCCCTCTTTGTTGTTAATGACATGGATATTTGAATGATTACAGTCCTACAGTCTAAATGCACTAACACTACACTAATAAGCCTCTAGTCTCAGTGCAAATACGCAAAGCCATATATTTACCAGCCCTAATCAGGAGACCTGTAGTAGCAGCAGAATTTGCTTTTCCTTATCTTAACAACACAATTTCTGATGCACTATGAATCCTCCTTCAAAACTATAATAGCTAAGAGAATGGGTTTAGAAAGGTAGGGAAGTCTGTCTGCTATATTTCTATAATTAATTGTTCTTGATGTAAGGCTCAAAAAGTGCTGTTATGGAATGGACAGACATGTTATGAAAGGCCTTTTTACATGAGGCCTCCTCTTCAACCTGAAGACACTTACAGGAGTTGTCTGATATTGCTCCAGTCCACACACATCGTGGGCACTTTGGTGCTACAATGCTCATGGAATTTGTAGCCGCATGTTTGGCAACGGAAACCATTCAAAAGAAACTTCTGGCAAATATCACAGAACGCCAGCTTCAGATATGTTTTCCGAACCTGAAGATGACAGAAAAAAATTGCATTTATTTCTTCAGCAGTGACACTTTGAGCGTTGAAGATATTGTAAATGCTTCAGGCACTCACAAAATTATGCGTTGTCAAAGGTACATGATCTAAAACCTCCACCAGCAGCTCTTCCCCAATCAGAGAGGTGGAGTCAGTATTCCAATCCATCCGTAGTTTTTTACTGTTTAAAAAGACAGACAAAAGATTTACTTGAGGGGATATCAAAGGAGACAAAACAATCAAAGCAAGTAAGAATGCAATCTGTACAAACTCTGATTTTATTTCCCTGGTTTCAAATCTACACCAGTCCTGAGCTCACCTCCTCTGTCCTGGATGCAGCCTGAAGACAGCACAGCACTGAGGCTGCAGACCTCGCACCTTTAATGCTTTAATCAGGCAATTGTGCAGAGTCATACCTGGTCGCACGTTTACCTGAGGAATGAAAAAAAACAAAAACAAAACACAAATTCATCTCTTGGTGGCCAGGACATAAGCAGCTCATTATGCCTTCAGAGGAATTATGGGCAATCTTCTATGTGCTGGGGAAATCAACTCACCACAGTGCGTTGCTGGTTTGGGAGGTAGACTCGGATAGTGCTGCTAGTCTTGGAGTCGGGCATCTTGCTGTCATCTGAGGAGCGACGCTGGCAGGGAAAGCCCTGCACCATGGTTGGTGAAAGGCATGGGCCCTCGAACGGAGAGTCCTTCATTCCGAAGCCGTTGCTCAGAGTCTTCCACGCTCCCTGGAGGTGCTCCATTAGTAAAGCCAAGTGCTCTCAATGGTCTGAAAAAAATAAATAAATAAAAGACAAGCAAAACACACACACACACACACAGAAACATTATTAGTACTCAGAATGCTTGAAAGCACACATCACCGATTGACTTCTTAATTAATATTACATTAGCCCCCTTTCTTCTTTGAAAGGATATTGGTGGTGTGCAGACTTAGCGGCAAAGTGTAAATGACATTTAATGTAAATGTTTTTCAACATTACAATTCAGTCCACTCCTCCATCAATCTTTCTGAGGATATGTTTTAAAATGGCTTCTCTGAAATCTATCTTTGGAGTATCAAACACTATGCCCTGTAGTTTTGAAAAGTGGCTTCAAAACATTTTTGCTGAGAAAGCAGCTGTGGCTGGCTTAAGTGCATGTCAGTTACAATGGATTCGTCTAGTGTCAATTTTTCACTGCAGGGGAAAAACGTAGCTAAAACAAAGACAGATTTGGTTTATGGCACTGAGGACTTATTGGATGTAATCTCCAAATATAATCTCACCAACTGCAACCCTCTTGAATGGTGGCATGATTAGGGCCATTTCCAGTACAGAGAAAATATATGTTCTGACCTATTTAGAGGTCTTGTGTGCTTATTAAACTAGTTGTTTGTTGAATACCCCGTCTGAGGGTTTTTGACATGAAAGTAGAATCTACTGTGGCATCTTTCCTTTCTTTTCCTTCTTGGAGGCACCAGCAGAGCAATGTAGACAAACTAATCCACTCAGACAAAGAGAATCTCAGGCCAACATAGAGGTCAGTCGTGTTATTTACAGTATATGCTTTCAGCAGACTCTCTCCTCTGCACAGTCAAATAACAGACAATTAAAACTCAACAGCATATAACATAGAGGATCACAAAATTCACAAACATGGTCTAATTAAATAAATGAAACAGAAGAAAACTTAAAACTTTTGGCAAGCCAAAAACATAATTCAGGCAGTTGCCTGAGGAAAAAAAAACTTGAGTTGTTGCAACTCAAGTTGTACTCTCCCTCTTCTGCTTTGTTTTCAATACAAACTGCTGGGCTATATATATACACACACACAAGTTTCACTAATTCTTGGTCTTCAATTTCAGTGTGTATACTTTCACCCTGCAAAACTCTTAATTATCCTTGGTGTGTCTTATACAAAGAGCTGCTAACACTGAAGAGATGATTACTGCAGTTAGTGGTTAGCTGTCACAGCAGACATACTGGTTTGTCACTAGCACAGAAAAGCAGGACCTTGGAGGAGGGATTGTGGGTCTTCCACCCTTCCCACCATGCTGCAGGAATTGTGTTCAAAACAAGAGCTGTGATCCGTCCAGAAAAGGGTAACAACAGAAAGAATGCGAAGTCCAGAATAATTAGACTTAACTCCCATCTGCTCGGATCTGGTGTACAGAACTGGTCAGTCTGCATAGCGCAGTCAGCTTTGCAAACCCGCGGCAAGTTCTGCATCCACATAAGAACTGCTGTGACTTGACTGAAGTCTTCAAAGTCAGAAATGTAGGTGAGACCAATGTCAGCAGGTTAGCATATTTTGGCAGAGTTAAGTTGAGAGGCTCACTGAACTGACTTTGAACGCCTCCTCAATTATATCAAACTTCTTCCTAAAAATGACCACAAGACAGGACTCCTGCTGAAATGCGTGCACTTTGTGCAGAAGTATAAAAGCCATTAGTAACGACGTATGTTTTCTTAAGGCCTTCTAGACACAGATATAACGGTGAAATTGCCTGTAGGCCCTCAGAGGCCAACTATATCGTTAAACTTCAATGCACAGCTCTATTCGCCCTCCATTCAAATTTCACTCGCTCAAACGATACGTTTTCCTGGTCGTTTGCCTCACGGAGAGGCGGTTTAACAGTCGTAGTTAGCATTTCAAACACAATTCAGTGAGTAGCAATGCTAGGAGCCTGTAGCCCGTATTTGCTTACCAAGAGAAGTTAGAAAAGTTGTGCTCCGCCATAACTTCAGGAAAAAGTGGCGTCGGTGACATCATCATATTTGCAACGCATTCAAAGAAAAGGGGAAAAAGTCGAGGTGGCTGAAAACCCTGAAACCGTATAAGATAATCCTGTATCCGGTAAATGTGGCAGTGCTGGAAGACGTCGAGGTCATAGGCGGGTCTCTTTTACGATCCACCTAAAATAATAGAGGAAAAGTTTTATCTCCCAGCCGTGGTAAATAGGAAAAAATCCGTCGGACCCTCAAAGTGACACGACGAGGGATATTCTTTTAGACCCGTCAGGCACTTTCAAATTAAAACTCCCGTAAGTTGCTCGGTAATGCCTCGCTTTTCAAATCAATATTTACGTTGTTCGGGAGAAGGTGAAAAGGTTTGAGTTGGTGCCGTGCGTCCGTCTGACGCCAGTGATTGTAACAGGACCTTGCAGTCATAACAAGAGTTGCAAGCATCACTCACACTGCGCAACTATAGCACAAACTTAAGCCCTCCCACTTCGGTGTTACTGTTGTTTTTGCTCATAAAAAAATCTACAGTACATTTTAAAAACGTTAGGTCCTTAAAATTTGATAACATTTTACATATATACTACATGTAAAATATATGTCCGTCGCCTATGTCAATTTTGAGATGGTACTCTGGGGATACTTCCCTGGTTTACCTTTTCGCACAGGCTGATGCGTATGAGACATTAACACACATATGTTTATATTTTAATGCGTTTTCGTATAAATATTAATTGACAGTATCTTTTGAAAAGCAAAAAATAGGCCCACTACCGGTTTGGAGCAAAGGAGTGATCCATTATTAACTCCAAGTGCACCATCATCTGGAAACGAAGGGGTAGTGCAACACCGAAGCCTTGGAAGTCATTTTGGAGCCTTCCCATTATTTATGACAGTAATGTTACATTTTACACATCTGGTCAAAAAGACAATAAAGATTGTATCCCACTTGCTATACACTACATCGTATAGCATGTAGACTACAGTCAGAAAAAAAAAACGTTTCACATGAAGTCTAGATTTTTCAAATTGACATGAATGCATCATTCTTTAGTTTACATGGATTTGAAATGTTTCCAAACGTCTAAACAGGCTAAAACATAAGTTTCTTTTATTCCAAACTGGCCTTGAAACAGTAGGCTACCATTGTGAAACTGTAACCTCTACACTCACCATGTGTTCACCATCTCTGTAGCATCCCGGTCTGGGTCCCCTGAGGTATCCTAATCACAGATGGCTCATAGGTCCTTTCAACAAGCTGGAGTTGACACCATCTGAGAATAAAACAGCCTCATAAACACACCGGTCAATATGTCTTGATGGGTTCAGCATACATTGTTTCCATGAAGCAGCAGCAGACCATTTTAGCTAGAAATCTAGTTCATAAAACCCATGTTCTATCCCTATTTAACTATTTAACTTTACACTTTAGTCTGCTTTTCTGAAAATTGCATTTTCTAACAGATATCCTGTCTAACAAATAACAGAAATACCAAATACTGTTTCTGTGAAGAGGAGGGCAGGGCTTTGTCATTGTGGAGCGTTTTAAGGTACTCCACTCCACATGCAACCGTACCACTGTGTTTCTGTCAGCATGGGATATCATGGAGATACATATCTAAATCCATTCAAATTTATGCAACAAAGGTTGTTATATATTTCCCTGCTTGGTATTAAAGGTTGAGAGATGCAAAATGAAGACCAGAGGAGATAGAAATCACTATCTCTGAGCTTTATAACCAAAGCCACCTTAAGACTGGCACGGATGCTTCTCTCCCACTTATTGATCTGACTGAGCACTCAGGCCAGTTAGCTGAGATGCTTGCAGCTCCCATGGATTGTTGTCTCTATCAGTCCTTTTGTATTCAAAATGTGATGCAATCAGGACTTGTTAAACAAGAAGGGTCTGCAACAGGGTTATACAATAATATGTTTGTAAAACCATATCATCATTTTGAAACATATACACACCACTGTTTGATTGTTTTGATCATAGACTTTTTTAGGCCAGATACAGACATCTATATACAGATTATTGCACTGGTATATAGGAAGGTGCTTCTGACACATGCCTTAAGTACTGCCATTAATTGTCTGAAAGTGGTTATTGCAGAGATCAGAACGGTTACTACACGCATCATATTGCTCACAAAACCCTACACCTTGATATGCAAATTTGCTGTATATATAAGTAAATTCCCTTAATAAATTGAGGCTAGCTAACCCTTTAAAATGACCATATGAAAGCATTCTATATTTGCTGTTAAAACGTGAACTAGCATTTTATGTACTGTATTTATTTTGTGACTCTTTTATACCTCATTTTCTTTTTTGAAAGTATTGTATGAATTATTATTGATGTTGTTGTTGTCTAATATTTAGTCTTTGTAGTTGTAGAAGTACTACCAGTTGTAATATAAGTGTATAGCTTTTAATGAGGCAATAACATTACCTTAATGTTTTGTAATTTTAATAAGTTTTTAATGCTGGTAAAATAAGGACAGTCAATTTAGGGAAAAAGGATCATTCTATAACCATGATTGGGTGATTCATGGAGGCGGTGTCCAGACATTCTTCTGTTTGATTGGCTGTTGTCGGAGTATGTGGCCAATGACTGTGCAGGTTTTCGCTGAATGACAATTCAGGAACTCCTGCTCACACCGCATGTAGCGCAAAGAAGGAGGCGTAAACACTGACATAGCTAGGTAGCCAGCAAGGTAAGCAATAAAACGGTACTAAAAATTTATTTAATCAGTAAATATTGTCTATCTGTAAACTTTGAAAGTATGACGTGTTAAAATAGATTATAGCGGAAAATTGGGCGTTTGGTCGGTTTTCCTTTGTGAAAACGCACTGGTTTGGTTTGGTCTCACTAATGGAGCATCGGTGTTCTCAGTCCGGCCTGCTAACGTTAGCTCGTCACAACGACTTTGGTGTGTGCGCCCTGCGCGGGAAATTTTGTTTTTATGGTATATTCGCCTGAATATCCGCTAGAAACCATCTACGACGAACCTTTATCGCCATACGTGTCGGATCCACACTTTCTTACTGGAGAAAGAAGATTGATCGTCGACTGAACCGTGCTTCTTGGTCGTGATCGTGAGGGGGTCTGCTAGCATGTGCTAGCCAGCAGCACTAGTGTCTCGCGAGCACGCAGAAAAATCAACGTGACTAGGCCAACGTTAGCGTAGCTTCAGCCTTTGGCATTTTATTCTGTTTTGCAAGCTCAGAAACAGATCGGAATCACGTTGTCTGCTTTACTTACTCTACATGGATGGCCCGTAGACATTTTAAAAACAAAGCGATTTATCTTAATATTGGTTAGAATCTGGCTTCGCTGTATTTAGCAGATGTGAAATCAGCATAACACGACTCGGTGTGACTGCCCTCTTGAGTTAGCTTTCCAAGTTAGCATACAGTCCACGGCATGCTTTCATGGCCATTTCTGTAGTAGTCAGCGGCGTGTGGCATTATGTTGGACTAAGTTATGGAAGATAAGCTAAGCTCAGCTGTATGTAGTTTCAGGTTAAAGACTCCAGTGGAAACAACCTCTCGTGTGGATACTGGTTAAAGACTATTATTTTAGTAACGAGTTAGTGAAACATTGTTATGTAAGCTATAAGTTGAGGCCCGACGGCCACGAGAATCACCGTTACAAGAATTAGAAGCAACAAGTTAGCCCTTGTAGTCTTGTACTACGGTGATTTAAATTCAGCTGCCTCGTGTTGACATCCTCCACCGTCTTTTGGGCCGTCTCATTGCGAGGACCTTGATTACTCATTAACTCACATTCTCCTGACTTGATGTCTTTAGCACCGTCAGCAAACAGAAGTTTGGCCTATGGCGATCACAACATGATTCCATTGAGGAAATCGTGTAAGTTAGTTTAGTAGTTAGTTGTAGTCCAGTGGCCGATTATGATAGACTCCTCAGCTGAAAAAATGTACCCCATTGTTTGACTGTAGATTAGATCCCCTGGTAGTCATTATTCTAGACTCACTCTTGCAGTACTGATGTGTGAGTTGTGTGCTGGAATTTGAACAGAATATTTTCTAAAATGGGACATTTTGATTGCCCTGTTCACACACGGTCATATCCATGTTCACGTTATTCTTTGTGTACCTTGTGTACACTGGCTGCACCTCCAAAACCTCACTTCATCAGCGCACCAGCTGTTTATTTTCCAGTAGGCACCGGTGTAAACAGTTGCATCCCTCAAAATCATCCCTCAGGCTTTCACACCAAATATGACAAATAGTATAATATGTATGTGGTAGAGCCAAAGCGCATTATGTCAGTGTGTTTGTAAGTAGTCTAAACAGATTAGTACCAATGACAAGAATTATGTGCTGTGTTAATGTTTTTAGGTTTTAACATCGTTTTAAGCAGCTTAATTGTTCAAGAGGCCACTTGCAAAGCCTCATTTGAACCAGGATGTAGAATATGAAAACAGCATAAACTGCTATCCCTCAGTATTTGCTTGTGACAGGTATGATTGTGCAGTTAAATTTGCCTTCAACAAAATACCAGTTTTTGTCTGCAAGAATTCACATGCATGCACCTCATGCTCAGTGAAGGCTCAAAGCTGAGTTAAGTCAGCAGTGGGAAATGAAGACGATGCATGCCAAGCTAATACCCAAATTTCTGGCTGAAAATAATTGACTCCTTTTTGTGTATTTGGTGTGAAATTCCGGTAAGATAGAAAACTTGTCCAGTGTACATGGTGTGTGTCATAAGAACATGGAAAAATTTTGTTTTAATTTTTTTTTACTGATATATGTCATTCTTTGTTTAGGTAATGGAGATGAGCAGCAACAGTGAGTGCTTTGGATGTGGCCGCTCCGGGCATTGGATCAAGCATTGCCCCAATGCCAGTGGTGCACGTGGACGTGGCAGGGGTCGGGGACGAGGCAAGGGTACTATATACTATGCAGGCCACACTCAGTACAAGATTATTATTTCATATAATACCTGGGCTGCACATTAGTCTATTTTTAACTGCCCTTTACATATGTGATTCACAGATGGGTTTTGGCACAGAATTCCTGATGGCACATATTAATTTTGAGGAGACACACTTTGGGAGTTGAAGTCATAAATTAAAACCTTGTAGTCTTCCTTTCATCTTTTCATAGCAATCTGTCTGTTTCATTACAGAGCTGTTCTGCTATCGTTGTGGAGACCAAGGACACATGGCCAGGGACTGTGACCAGACTGAGGATGGTGTGCATTCCAGTTCTGTTTCTTCTAGTTCATTTCTACTTATTGGTGTGAAGTGGTATTTGATTACAACACAATTACGGAAGTAATTATAACAACACTTTAACAGGTCATCATTAACAGTGTACTAACGATAATAGTTAATGTTTTAACAGCCCAATGATATTTTCTTGAAAACCAACAGTAAAACAATTTTCACAAACTGCTTTGTTTTAAAACATTTTTCGCTTTGCAGCGTGCTACAACTGCCACAGGAGTGGCCACATTTCCCGGGACTGCAAGGAGCCCAAAAAGGAGAGGGAGCAGCTTTGCTACACCTGCGGCAAAGCTGGTCACATGGCCCGTGACTGTGATCATGCCAACGAGCAGAAGTGCTACTCCTGCGGTGGGTTTGGCCACATCCAGAAACTTTGCGATAAGGTGAAATGTTACAGGTGAGTGTTGACTTGAAGTCTTGTTTTGCCATCCAGCACTGTGTCCGTTGTTGTAGTTTTCAAAAATGTTTGGTGGTAGTAGTAGCAGTGTGTTGCTTATTCGAATTTCACTTTTGAGTAAGTGAACTGTAATTGCCTTTCTTTGAGGAAACTAATATCTTTTGTCTCTCCTAGGTGTGGTGAGATTGGTCACGTTGCTGTGCATTGCAGTAAAGCCAGCGAGACTAACTGCTACAACTGCGGAAAGGCAGGCCACCTGGCAAAAGAGTGCACCATTGAAGCCACCGCATAATCAGTGCCCTCTGTTGCCCCTCCTTTTTTCAGATTGATGGTTGGTTGTATTATTTTCTCTGAATCCTCTTCACTGGCCAAAGGTTGGCTAACAGAGGCTAGTCCCAGGCCAGTGAGCCTCTCGACATGTAATACAAAGAAAGGGGTGAAAAAAATATCTTTCTGCATTCAATACAAAAATGTTTTAGTTTGGTAGCGGTGTTATGTATAATGCTTTGTTAAAGAACCCCCCTTTCCAAGCCACTGGTGATCAGAGATGAATAAATGGGACTAAACATATGGGAATCTATAGGACCTCTGAGCTTGTGGAAGTGAGTCTCAGTAAAATGAGATAGAAGAAGGGAGTAAATAGAAACCGAACTTCCATGTATGGTTATTTTGGTTTGTTTTAGTGGGATATGAGTTGGCCAAGAGAGTATGACATGGAAACAGTTCATAACACGATGCATTTCAGCCCTACAAGCAGCTAAGAGGGCGATAACAAACTACGTTATATTGCTAAGATATAAAAATTTTGGAGGTATTAAACACATTCTTTTATAGAAATCTGTTTACAATTTAAATATCACTTGGTAGTCCAAGGTAGACTTTTCCTTTTAAAATGGCTTTGGAATTCTTTTGTTTTTACCTTGGCAAAAAATTTAACATCACGAACAGTTGTCAGAACAGCAGAATTAGGAGTTATTTGGGAATGAAAAAATGTTTTCACAGAAATCAAAATGTTATTTTTGTACAATATCACTTAGACTACTGTATAAATACCATTTGCTTGTACTCAGTTTTTAAGTCGGAAGGAAAGTGCAACTGAAGTCCTAGAAAATAGAAGTGTAATTTTAAACTATCAATAAAGCTGGAGGAGCACGGGGAGGACCTTTTGTCTGATTTGCGTGCAATATGAGTGTGTGTGTGAAAGATTGTTTTAAAATGCCTGTCCTTTTACAGAGGTTTGCTCTCAAGTGATCTGGCCATCTTTTAAAAGAAGTCTGAGCTACAGCTTATCTAGGACACAAGCCTGCGTGATAAGCCATTTGAGCCTTTGAGGAAGCCCATATGCAAGATAATGATATATACTCTATAAGTTGTATGCTACCAAATTTTGTGTTGTTCTCCTGCAGTGCTTTGGCAGGACATCTGCAGAAATGCATGCCTGCAATGTGGCCACATTTGTCCTAAAGTGCGCATCAAAAATCTTGATGCAACCACACACACAACTCCATGCGGGCTTTAAAAAGGTGCTGTCGTTGACAGAGTACACTGGATAAAACTGGAAAGGGGATTCTGCTGTCTCCAACAGGAAGGGTCAGATTTCCCTGTCAAATTCCTTCTGCTTTCTTGCAGCAAATTTAGCCACCCTGAGGCTCAGCGAGGGAATGACGGTAGACTGAACTAATGCCGTAAATAAAAAAAAAAAGTCGAGGAGTAAAATGGAGAACTAATGGTCCCTCGGTATCCATGTTGTGCCTCGCTCTGTAAATAAGCGACCCTTCACTGAATATATATTTGTATTGAATGGAAAACTACTGTGGTCGCAAACTGTGGGTCGGGGTTGACGGTGATCAGGGCAGACCGTATGTTTCCGCCAGCGCCGTCCTGGGATCCGCAGTGCTGCTTGTTCGGAAACGGTAAGCTCCACCTCGGTGTCTAAAATGGCAGCGGGGGTTGCGGTGCAGATGCAGCTTCACAGCTCCTTCCTGCAAAGATGCAGCAAGAGACCCTCCCACTCCTCACGTGTCGTCATCGGGTCTCGCCCAGTCAAATTATAGGCGAGGAGATATCAGAGAAAAAAAAAACCAAGCCGAGCAGCCTGCGCGGCCGGAGCGAGCCGGCTCATGCGGGGTCGTCTTAGTTCATGTTTTTGATTTTTGGTTTTTTGTTTTTTTTTAATTATTATTTACCCGGTTGATAAATAAAGGAGATGAGGGGACTCCTGCCGTTTTACCGGGGCTTGTACACCCTGAGTAACCGTCAAGCCAGACGAAAAGCTGGGATTGTCGGTTCTCGGTGCGGGTTTTGCGGAACTCAGTCTCATAGCAAGGTACGGTTCGAGCTGTTGCTGCGCCTCGGCTCAGGCAAAAAACAATACGCTGTCTACACGGCGATACTTAGTTTGTCGTTTCGCATTTCTTTTGTTATAATGTGTCGATTCGACGCTGCATACAGTGCTGCATGCAACTTTGTCAGATGTGGCTGCGCTGGCAGGGATGAAACAACAGGGGATCTGACATCAGGGACAACAGCAATATGTAGCTTAGGCTACTGTATTTTCCCTCATGAGACAAACAATCGCTGATACACTGTGTTCCCACTTTGTTTTTTGAGCTCCCGTTTCAGGGGAAATAAAGACACCGAGACAAAGCACAACAAGATCTTTTTACATATGTGTTTGGATAGCTGTGAGATTATCTGAAATATACTAACAATGTAAGCAAATACCCCCATGTACTGCTGTGTCACCATAGGATTCCCACTATGGATTCTCTATGGCTTCCCTGTACGTTGCAAATATAGCCCTGTCACTAATGTGTGGAAACAGTATTAACAGACATTACACTACAAAGTAAGATTAAGTCTTTAAACATAAATGATCCTTTGGATTGTGATTCTGATTCATCTCCTGTACAGTGTGCATAGTCACAAATTGTCCTGTTTGCTCCTCTTTCATTATCGGCCACATTAAAGCCCATTAGTTATTTATTGAATCCTCATTTCATCCTAATTTTGATCATTTTCACTATTTTTCTACATGTAGAAAGAAAACCGATTAACCTGTGTCTGTCCTTCTCTTCTACAGCCACAGCCAAGCTTTGGGCTGTTGTTTGACATTGATGGCGTACTTGTTCGGGGAAGGATGCCAATCCCTGCTGCAAAAAAGGCATTTGAGAAGTTGGTCGACTCTCAGGGACAATTTGTGGTGCCAGTTGTTTTTGTCACAAATGCAGGGAACTGCCTTCGACAAACAAAAGCAGACCAGCTCTCTCACATCCTGGGAGTACCCGTAAGTTATCAAAGTGCTGAGACCACTGCAGAGGATTTATGATTGCTGTAGGGAGACTAAATAAAACATGCACTACTTCAATTTTCAGTTTCAATCTGATGTAATTTATCACCTCTGCCATTAACCTCTCCTAACACTTGATCTGTTTGCAGATCACACAAGATCAAGTCATCATGTCCCATAGTCCCCTGAGGATGTTCAAGAAGTTCCATGATAAGTGTGTGCTGGTGTCAGGACAAGGACCAGTCTTGGAAATTGCTAAAAAGTATCCTGGAATCTTGGTTTATTATGTTTTCATGCATGATTTATGTAAAGTTGGTCTCGAATAATGCTCTACATTTCTCCTTAACACCCTGTCTGTAGTGTGGGATTTAAGAATGTTGTCAGTATTGATATGCTGAGGGAATCCTACCCATTGCTGGACATGGTGGACCACAACAGGAGACCCAAGCTGCCGGTGAGATATTGAGATCTGGGGTAGAAATGAGACGTCACTGAATATAAAAGTGATGTCATATTCAACAATTTTCCCTTATTTCATTTCAGTCCAATCCTGTGGGCAACCTTCCTAAGGTTGAAGGTAAGAACATGTACATCTTATTTCATCTCAAAGGTTTTATAGCTGTCAGTCTCTTAATTATTCACCAACATCTGCTTTGTTAGATTTTTCATTATGATCAGTGATCATATATATAATTCCACACACAGCTGTGGTTCTGTTCGGGGAGCCGATTCGATGGGAGACCAACCTGCAGCTGATAATTGACGTTCTGTTGACCAATGGTAACCTCGGCAGTGTTCACCAAACCCAAAAGATGCCTCACCTCCCCCTGCTTGCCTGCAACATGGACCTCATGTGGATGGCTGAGGCACATTCTCCACGGTAACCTTGTGCTGTCACAGAAAATTACACACAAACATTAGCAACCAAAGCACAGTCTTGGAAGCTGCCACATGAATGAGTTGAAATATCCTTCTGGCTTCCACTATCTCATTTTGCCTCAGGTTTGGCCATGGGACGTTCCTCGTGTGCCTAGAAAACATCTATAAGAAGATAACCGGCAAAGACCTAAAGTATGAGGCTCTCATGGGAAAACCCAGTGAGCTGACCTATCATTTTGCAGAATACCTCATCAGAAGCCAGGCCATGCAGCGGCAATGGAAACTTCCCATCACTTCCCTTTATGCTATAGGGTAAGTTTCTCTATGTCTTGCAAATGTAGTTAACAGACTGAGGTGAAGGTAAACATATTGAGATGTTGCTCAATAAGTTTGTGAGAAAATATGTGTGAAAAAACACAACTGATCCCTTTCGGCTGCCCGCAAGCGTGTCAGTGAACATATCATGCTTTCTGTTTAGAGCTTGCATGTTTCACTTCAACTTTTTTTTTACCACAGGCATTGCTGTTGTGCTGGCATAGCAGCACAGGGAAAAATAAAACATTCTCGCACATAACAATTTCCCAGCTAACTCTGTGAACACTGCCTGAGGCACTGAATAATCTCTTCCCTTCCACTTTCTCAGGGATAACCTTATGACTGACATCTATGGCGCCAATTTATACAACCGTTACCTGGAGGAGAGAGCTGCTAGACAGAACCCCAAAGCCATTGCTAAGATGGTGGCTGCCACAGGATCCACCACTTCAGTGCCCCAGGAGGAGGAGCTCGACAGCCTGTGGGAGAGCGAGCTAGCGCTGCCCTCTGCAACTTCCTGTAAGTCTGTCCTAGTCTGCACAGGGGTCTACAACCCCAAAGCAGAGGTGCCGTCTGATGCAAACCACTGCATCAAAGAGACTGTGTTTCATGGGCACCGGGACTTCAGATTTGACCCTGCGCTGGTGGAACCAGGCCACATTGTGCAGGATGTGGCAGAAGCTGTTGACCTAATCTTCGAGCAAGAGAAGTTTGTGCCTCAGTAGAGTTTTGAGCCAACAGGTTTTACGTGATCATAGGGGCCCTAGTAGAAGAGGTGTGGAGCATTAAACTGGGTATACCATTTAATGCATAAACTTGGCGGAGCCTAACACTGTGGACATTGTTTAACCACCTGACAGGGCATTGATAAAATATGGGTCATCTTCTAAACTTTCAACATTGAGACAAACTTTAGAGAGAGAAAAATAATCATATAACTGTTACCGTTAACTGCTCTTTTATATTGTTTTTGTGATAGTCTTTAATTACCTGTTTTTCGTTAAGAGAAGTGTAAGAACTGCCTTATTTGACCCTACTAAGTATTTTTTTAGATGATTGTAATGTTTTAGATTCTTACAAATCCTAAAATCATCCTATATTTATTACAAGAATTGACCTGTGTTTTTAAGGAGCATAGTCAGATAACATTTGACCTTTATTCTCAAGGTGACTTTTTATTATCGCATTTTTAGTCATTTGTTTACCCATTTATCCTGGAAAATCTATGCATGAATATAAGAGTAATACTTGTACTGTATAAACAACTGTTTGATGTGCAATATTGTCCTCTAATGGTATTGTCTGTCTGCATTATGTCTAGTTGTGAGAGCCTTGACCAGTATTTGCACAGATCAGAGACATTCATCTTTGTTAAATGTTACCATATCTTCCTGCTCTAACCTGTTTATTTTAATGTAAAAGGTTTAATTCCAGAAGAAAATCTAACTAAACATTTATTTAGATACAAGTACAATGCCAATCAAAAGCTTTTACAGCTGCTTATTTTACCATTTGTAGTAATTCACTCATTGTAAATACTTAAATTAAGGTAAGGAAATATAAGGAACAGTTACAAAATTTTTGCAAACTGTTTGTGCGTTTTTCTCAATCACACAGCTCATCGGAAATGACCAAGAAATACAACATCTCTATGTAATTAAACATAAATGCTCAACTAGCTCAGTCTTTTCATAAGAGGACAATTTACGTCCAACAGATCAGTTGTAAGACAAACAGAAAGAATATCAAAGACATTTCCAATTAGGTCTCGTTCATTTCCAACACAATAAGAAGCCAAAATATTTCTTAAATGGAATTTACCATACATTTATCTGGTGCATTTCATGCCTAAATGAGTAATATTTCCCACAATACAATTAGGTTGCATTGTAAAGAAATACTTACCAGGAGGAAGTCTTAGGAAACATAGCTCTGGAGGTTTAGTAGTAAATCAGCTTTAATGCAAAAAACAGAAAGAAATCCATTGTGCGGCATTGTAACTGCCCTCACCTCTATTTGTCACTTGTAGTGTTTTTTAATACCTAATTCATATAGTATACAAAAAGTCCCTCAGGTAGCCTTTATCTTTATATTGTGCTTCTTGTGTAACACATCCAGAACTTGTGGCAGTAACTCCATGTTGATAAGTGGCCTTTCTACATCCTCTGTAAAAATGAGAGAATTCAGGTCTTCACTGACTTCTGACAGTGCAGTGTGCAGCCTCCGTCTGTGTTTGGGCTTCAGTGAGCGCAGGGAGTGGGCCTCGAATCCTGTGTGTCTCTCATCTATGTACAGAGTAAAGGTGGATGTTTTGGCTAGTCTCAAACTCCACAGAAGAAGAACAATGACGCAGCACAGCATCATTCCCATCACGGTGTTGTAAGTCCCATCAGTGCAGCTTGCCAGGACACAGGGAGAAAAGTAGTCATCACTGAGTTCAGTGATGGCTTTCCGAGCCACAGAGCTTGGACTGGCACAGGTGGGATCCCTCAAAACAATGGCTCCGTTTTTCAGCAACCAGTTCCTCAAATACTGGATCCTGCAGTCACAGTGGAAGGGGTTCCCAGATAGTGAGACATTTTTCAAACGAACTAGTCTGTCAAACAGGCCTGGAGACACAGAGGTGAGCTGATTGTCCTGCACATGAAGCTCTGTGGTGTCTGAAGGCAGAGTAGGCAGGTCCATGAGGTTTAAAGAGCTGCAGTTCACTTTCAGACCAGCAGGGAGGACGGCTGAACGTCGACAGGATTGACCAATAGTTTGTGCACTTGATGTGGCCAAGATGAGGAAGACGGCTAAGCTTAAACCAGGGAACATCCTGTAGGGTCAGAAAAAGCTTATACCCTATTTGCATTGTAATAATTACAAAACAGTGAGGATGCTTCAGAGAAGGCTTACTGTGCAGCACTCAGCAAGCTGTTAAATTAGACTCTAAAATCATCAGACCTTGTACATAAAGCTTAGGACAAGATTAAGCAATAAACTTCTTCAGAGCGTGACTTAAATGAAATGTCCCTGTGCAACTTGAAGCTAAAATAAAGCTGAGCACTGAGATATGGCAGAATGACAAAGTGAAAGTAAAATTCACATTAAAATGTTTTTAAAAAAAGAATACAAACCTTTTAGAGTCAAGCCAACTTGGACGTCACTACTTGTGGTGCCAATCATCTTTAAAGTCCCATTATATATTAACTGTTCTTGTCCAATGTTGCTTTTGAGCTTGAGAGTATTTCCAAAGTTGCCCTGTTGACCTGAAGGCATCCCTGTTTTGTAACTGACGCATTATTAAACTCAGAATGTACCCAACACAGAACCATGTGACTGTGAGGAATGCACCAATAACACTGCACAGTTATGGCGCATTCGACATGAGGGAAATCCATCTGCTTACAAGAGATAAGAGTTTATCTATCAAAAACAGTGGCAAGGGCTATCTGAAGCTCTCCCACACAGTGTTTGTTACTGACATCCACTGCAGTGCTGCGTGCGCAGGGGGAGCACTTTACTCTAAAATACAGCTGGGAGCATGTACAGCTTAATGTGGATTTGAATGTGCCTATGAGATATTTTGGTAGACAAATACTTAATGAGCTTGAAAATGTTTCTTAATGAAAATTTTGAGTTAGAACGCAAGAGTGGACATATACTGAGGCTGAATGCCAGTGATCCAAGAAAATCTACAAGAAAAAAAATTCCACACTTCCACAGCTTCAGAGAACTGTTTTAGAGCTGAAAGGCAAGTGTATGAACCTCATTTGCACTTGGTGATCCGTGGAGGAGCTGTGTAGCAGAAACTCTTTTTACCCATAGGTGGTGTAATGGCACAGATTTTCCCTTTCATTTTATAGCACACCCTCTAGTGGAAATGTTGCTACACTTGTAGTTGTTGGAGCCTGGAAGTGGAAGATAAGAGAACCTAAAGATAAGGCACTAATGTGAAATGCATTATTCAAAAAAAAAAAAAAGGCAATGAAAACAATTTCACTTTCCCTTGGATCACAGCGACAGGTGACTCAGTGCTCAATGAGATAAAGCGCTGTGAACTGAATGGTAAAATACTTAACACTGGGGAGCAAAAACAACACGTGTGTACCATAAGTCATATATTCGTTTATTTTGCGTTCTCAACATTGTCACAGTTGAAGTTTTACAATAACTGGGGTCTTACTGACTCACTACTCACTGTACAAACAGAATGCACATATAAATGAGGCCATTCTTGTCTTTTCCTTCTTTTAAAAATGTGTCTCACGCCACACTGAACAGCTTGCAGCAGGATGTGTGTACGTTTGTCCGTGTGTATAGTATGTGTATGTGGGGGTCATGTATGAAAAAAGAACTGGATGTAAATGGCAGCGGACTTTCTAACAGTCTTTTTTTTTTCTACAACAAATGTCAGTTCATGACAGCTGGAGGCCGAGACAATCGATATGTTCATATATCACCCCTCACATCCATCTATGAGGTGATGTATATACATCCTGATCTTGACTGCAGATATCAGAATAGAGTACTGATCATATACACATTATGTACAGCTCCTTTAACCCCTGCCTTGGTCCCTTTACAGCTTCATAAAGATAAACCCATCTACCGCACAGTTCATCAGTTTACACATCAAAATCCCATATTTACATGATGAAAGCCCTCAGCAACAGAAGTGCAATGTTCTTTATGTTTGTAATTTACACAATGGCTTTGTTGATGAAATGCATGCTGAGTTTCAGTAACTACCAGCTTTACATGGGACAACAAGAACACGTCAACATCGGGAAATTCCAAATCAATCAAAACCAAAGCAGAAGTCAAAATTTATTTTTTTTTTCCTCATCAGCTCACAGTGAAAAGGACACATGATGCATCAGATCCATGCAGTGCATTGTTGGGGTACTTTCTCACAAAGAATGACTGTAGACATTGGAAGCACTACAACGCACACTAAAATAAACAGATTCCTCGGTCATATTTTATAGTAAAAATATGGAATCAATGGAAAGACACATTCAGCTGATCATTAATGTCCCATATGTGATATGTCTGCCATCTGAACTTTCTTTGTTAATTCACATGAGGAGAAATGCGTGAGAATAAGCCTGACTTATGGCAATGGTTTTCTTTGTGAATGTTAAAATACATTTACAACCTGAATATTGGGACAAACAGATTACTGTCACTAATTTACACACTAGAATAGACTCTTATTTGAAGAATGTAGAAAGTTATTTTTTACATACACCCAGTTCCTTTGTTCAGTTTGCATTTTGTATAACTGCATTTCCTGAAAAAAATGAAAGTGTTCTTTCATATGTGCTTATCCAGCAAAATATTTCTGTTCAGCCCAAAGAGAAGCATATTCCTTTTATTAAAATATATACACACATTCCTCTTTCCACTGTGAACTGTATAACTAAGTATTTATATATTCTTAAATGAAAAAAAGATATTTTTTTTCACCTGAATCTCGTCCTGGACCACAAGATAGCAGACGTACTCCCGCTCTCAGCGCAGGTCTGCATTTTCTGAACATGATTGCACTTAAACTTGCTATGGTAACACTGATTTGTTATACAATGTGCAGAGGATAGCCTCACATCAATAACATTACATGCAAAAAAGCACTAACTAGACATTCCACTGAACTCCAAGTCTGTACCTCTCATAAGACCATGAGGACAGCCACACGTTAATTTACTGAAAGACTCTGACAGGGGTCAAAAGCAAAAATAAATAAATAATAATGACGCAACATGGAAAAAAAAAAAAAGACGCACAAATTCGAGGGACACCTTGCTTGTTCTTAATGTACAAAACCAGTACAAAGATATTGCACACATGGTAGAAAAAAGATGAAAAAAATACTTCACTATGTAAGAACTGATTTTATTCACTCACCAACTCTTTCTGGTGAATAAAAAAATGTACTAAACAAGGCAAAAGAAGATTTGAAAAGTATTTCTGTTTTTTGATTTTAAGAGTCAAGAGAGCAGCTGTTGTATATGCAAAAGGCAACAGACTTAACACGTTCTGTGGGTCCATTTGTAACATGCACCGAGCTTCAAAGCGTACTCAAAATGTCTTTTCACCCGTGATCTTCATTACTTTTAACAGTTTAAGCAGCCACAGTATGAGACGTAAACTGAGATTAAAACAACCAATCAGCCCAGTTTATCATTTGTGAGAGTTGACAGGAAGTCTGCTTTGAGGCCTCAGCAGTGACAGCACAACATTTTGAGGCCCATATGCAACAGCTGCCGTCCAGAGACTCCCTCTGACCCATTTGAAAGGCAAAAATTCCAGAATAGATTATAGGCTGGACTGAATGGGAGTTCACTGCTTTCAGATCTACATCCCGTTACCACAGAGTCAGTATAATACTGATAAAATTCATTTTTGCTGATAATAATAATTGTAAGTATAATCTTACAAATTACTTTACGCACAATATACTGTACATGAAGTCTTGACTAAATAGATTATGCATTAATAATTGGCACATTTATTTATGAGAGCTAGGAGACAACACATATAGCTGTCATCTACAGTAAATACAGCACTAGAACTACTATGACTGAGATGGTTGACTCAGTTGTTTACCTGTCCTTTGATTTAAGTTAGTGTGAAATGATTATACCTAGGTTCTTCACTACATATGAGCTCTACGGGAGGCAACAACAAATAGCATTCATATGATGGGCAGGATCTGCAAACCAAAGAGTTGAAAGTTGACTTTCGAAAGGCTGTGCACAAGAAATTATGCCATCACTGTGACAGAGAAAACAGTCAGCCATGTTCTCGTCTCAGGTCGTCTTTCCTCCTGATTATGTGAAGGTAAGACGGGCTATTGAGGGAATGAAGCAGTGGGGAGCGACTTGGTGAGAAAACAAATTTTCTCTTCAGCCGTCACGGCCGGGCGGTGTATGTGGAAAACAAAGAGCATCTTCCTATACAGACCCCCCTCTCTCCACAAAACCCTGATAGGGCCAAGCCCATGATCAGGCAAACTAATAAAGGCCCCTAGTGGAAGATTTGAGTCCGATTTCCATCCTGCATATTAGTTGGACCTGGAGGTGAAAAAGGTGGCTGCTTGTGATTGGGTTCCATCACAGCAGCAGTAAAACACAGTGGACAGGCCATAGAGTTATGCTGTCAGTCCCTTTGGTGTAAGCAATTGTCTCCTCTTTCATTAAATTCCCTTCACGCTTCTCCTCTCTGTGTTAGGAGCATCACACTACGGTGCTGATGCCACTGTGTTTGGGTTTGGGTCCGCCAGGTGCCGAACCCGCTTGCTGACTGTGGTGGTGAGTAGTGTGCTGGGAGTGTGAGGTGTGATGGGGATGCTGACTATAATGGCTGTGCTGTGAATGGGCGTGTTGGTGTGCATGTGAGGTGTAAGCTGGGTGCTGGTGGTACTGTGTGTGGGGAGGCGGGTGGTAGTGGTGGTGGTGATGGTAAGGTGGCGGGTTCTGCGGGACTTGGCAGTACTGGGGATGGTGACCTTGGAGTTGGGCCTGCACGGAATGTGCCACCTGTGCTGTGTGGTGTAGGTTGGTCGGATGGGGCTTGTGAGATATGAGCGTGGGGTGACTGGCTTGGGGGTAAGGGGGGTGGCTCTGGGATGGCGGTTTGCCTCGCTTGCTGCCAAAGAGCGACCCGAGGATGGAAGTTGATGCTGAGTTAGGGATGGAGGGGTGGCTGCGGGGTGCGCCCTCACGTGGTGTGGTGGCTCTCCGGCGTGTGTGTGGACTGCTAATGATGGACCCCTGCAGGACGGAAAAAAGGTAACAGCATGTCCATCATACACTGTGGAAGTGCTACTAAACTACAGCTGCAAGGCACCAGAAGGATGAATTCACATTTGTCTTATTTCAGATAAACAAGTAGCAAAATGTTATAGGGCATGCAAATGAGAAACTAAAAATGTTTTCATGATAGGCAGCAGCAACACTAAGAATATTACAGCTTGGGCAAACACTTCATGATGAAGGAAGCCTATATTTAAATGAGCTCTGCTGTTGAGGAACTAACTGGAGTTAACAGTAAATCTATAACAAGAGTAATTGCATAAATAACAGAAGTATAAATAATGACATTAAGGGCAGAAAAGACATCATTTCATCTTCACTGCAGTCAGTGTGCCAAACCCTCTAAGAGTCACACATGCAACATGTTATAATAAATGGAGGCATAGTTTCCACATGCAGAGGATGTGATAGGCAAACTCGTCATCCACACATTAGCATTCAACTAGAAGTCAGAAGGCAGGAGGAACTAAGCTCTTGTGTGGTGCAGACTTCACAGCAGGCCTGGACATTTTCCCCCTTGTCCTGGTCCAACACTACACACTATACAGCAATGAATTATCATAAAAAAAAAACTTTTCCTTTGGCACATGCTTCCTCTAAGACTGGAGAAAGACCATATGATGACTTTGAAAGCAGAATGAAATTTTCAGGGTCCCAGACTTCAACCCAACACATGAATTCATGGACACACGAAATGAGTGAAAGATGAATGAATGAAATCCACATCTTTAAAAGTCCGTGTGAAACCCGTAAGTAGAACTCTGTGAAGGCTACGTTCCTCCCTGAACCTTACACAACATTTAGGAGAAGTTGTGGATAAGAGAAAAAGAAAGACCTGGTCAGGGATAGGGGCTGCAGGAGATGTAATGTTTTCTAGTGTCTTACAGAACTACCACCCTGCCACAGAGAAGAAGAAGAACCAAATGGGGATGTGATTGAATGAAAGACAAAGACAGGCGACAAGGGGAGGGGTCAGAGGAGGGATTAGTAGAGTCATGCTTGTTTGAAGATAAAGTGTACATCGGTCATATAACATGACCAAAACAAGAGATCTCTGGCTTCCAAAAAAAGGGGCACGATCAGAGGCAGGCAACCCATGCATGCACACTAACTGAGGCAAGCAGGTTATAAGGCATCCCAGGAAGAAAAATAAATGATCCAAACAAATGGACTGAGTCTATGAAGCAAAGGTGTAAGACCAAAAATAAATGGTGTGTTTTCACAGTGCACATCATCACATAGAGAGTAGCTTGGATACCAGCTGCTTCAAACTTACTTCCATATTGCTGTCTAGTGATCCTGCACTGCTGCGACGCCCCCGCTTGCCTGCCCGAGACATGCAATACCACAGATTAGAGATCGACAGCACTCCTGGATCAACTACAGACGTTTAGGCCGCCCACCCTTCCCATAGGGGGCAGTGCAATGGATTGTGACTGTGAGTAAGGTCCAAATATGGGCGGGAAGGGGAGAGGGCGTTCAGGTCTGGGAGTGTGGTGGGTGACAGGTGGTGCTATGGCTAACTGTACGGTGAAGTCACATCTTCACTCAGGTTGAAAACTAAAGCTGCACTGAAATTTAAGTGAGTTAAGTTTTGAAACGCAGTTCGAACTGGAGGCTCATTCAAGTAAGATTTGAATGTATTTTCTCAACAATATGGTCTCCGTGAGCATCGAGTTTGATAGACCAAGAAAATGTCCACAGTGAAGAAGTTTTACCAAAAGATTCCGGGATACTTCTAAAAACTTTGATCAGGGTTGATGCCTATGCAAATTCTTTTCCCAGATTTTTGCCCTCATAAAATATGACAACTCGTTCGTGCTGTTGCCAGAAGATGTAGATTTCCATAAGGGTCTAGGTTGGCAAAAAGCCAGTCTCAGTGACAGTTACAAAGGAGGAGACACATCAAAAGCAATACAGTGGTTGTTGCACATGGGATGTACAGGCATATACAGGTCTGAGGGCAAACAGAGCACTTTTGCCATTGTTAGGCACACTCAGCCAATGATACATGACCAATAATCACACATAAACAGGAAAATACCTGATGTGTATGGAAATAACACAGTAAATACACATGGGATGGAGTATGGCAGGAAAAACAAAAAGAAAACACTTAACAAAAATGACCCCACTAACATGCCACATCCTGCGTGGAAAAAACACAGGAGACAGGAGGGCGGAGGGACTTCTACAGACTTCTTCCCTGTCTGACCTATCATTTCCCATTGAAGAGGTGATCAATAGAACAAAGCGTATCGTGTTGCCAACAGTGAGGCAGACCCCTGACTGGATTTCATTTTGTTATCAAGTTAATCACCCGATAACTTCACATAGCTGTTATCTGTAATGAATGAAATGTATTCTTGCTTCAGAGACACAGTGGCTGAGTTAAACACTGATATTCATGGATGAGAAATGCCTATTAACGCCAAGACTGAAACTAAATCTTGATCTTGTTGCTGCTTAAGAATGGTAAACATCAGCGCTTGGTTCACAAATACACGTGAGAGGAAATGCCACATGGTTTTTGAATAAAAGATAAAATTATCATGAAATGTATTTGGATAAAACAAACTCAGGAATGCAAAAGTGCGAAGAAAGAAAAAGTGACGATAAAAACATGAATGGGAATGTAATGTAAACTCATCCAAATGATTAGGGGTGACAACTGCCCGTCAATTTCATTCATCACTGAGAAGACAGATCTAGAAAAATCAATCTTAACTTTCTCAACAATTAACCTCTTCTCAAATAGGTCTGTATTCAGTCTTTAAATTGTGAAATGGTGGAGCACACCTAAAGTCTCTCTAAAACAAAGTACACTGAGTGCAAAAGGAAGTACCTGTCTAGACCAAACTATCAAATCATGAGTGAGTTAGATAGTGATTTAAAGGGGAGAACTCTGAAATCAATGTATGGTGCCGTGAAACAACATTTTGCTATTTTTATCCCCTTGGTGTCATCACAGAGAGGTGGATGACAGAAGGAGAATACTTTTTCATGAAAGAGCCGGCTGATAAAAACAAAGATGTTTTGGCTGTACCTGCTTCGGAGAGGTCTCGCAGGGAGCTGCTGAGGGCGCTCCTCTTCAGGCCCTCTCCCATGGCATAGGTGTCATCCAGGCTGGCGCGGTTCATGCTCCCGTTGCCAGCTTCCTTCTTCAGGCCGGAGCTCTGCGACATGCTGGGCCTCACCACCCCCTTCTGCTTCTCCAGCTCAGCTGTGGAAAGCAGCCAAGGAAAGGCTGAGGTAAGTGGCAGTGGTTTTACATCTCACTCTGGCCAGAGAATGGATTTAAAACTTCTCAGTTATGTTTTCAGCCACCTTTTGTTGCCTAAAACTCATGAACATCCATCCATTTCAAACATCCTGTTCTTGTACATCATAGCGGAATTGACTTTTGAATGTCCAGGAAAAAAAATGCTCTCCCTTCTGTTAGCCATCCTGTGAACTCTGTAAACATTCTCCCTCGTAAACTGCTGCAGTTGAGTAATGAGGACCATGCCCTGTTTCTACTTTACACAGCCTGAGGTAGAAAGAGTAAGAGGGGGATGGGAGTGAAAAAAAAAGGGCAGCTCACACTCTATTCTGTATTTCTCCATTTCCTGGACCTCGGCAATGGACTCTCGCAGGTCGTCTGTGAACTTCTTGCGGTCCTGGGGGTTGGGCGCGTTAAAGTTGATGAGGACTTTGATGTCCGCACCTGGTATCGCTGATGTAAGTCTGATTCCATTTGGGTAATCTGGGGCAATGGCAAACAGAGAAGAGAACTTTACACAAGGGCCATTGATCACAAACCAAGTTTAAACACACTGGGCGAATCTGTCTGAAGTTTGGAGAGTATAAACAATGTCACAGCCCATCGCTTTGACTTCCCATTTCTGCTAGATGTGTTAGTGTGCTAAATCAAACCCTGGGATGTAAACACTGTCAGCTAACATGCTACAGAAGATGAATTAAAGAAAATGCCCTGTGCTCCTTACACTGATTTTCAAACAGCATGACTTGCATCCCATACAGAGAGAAGGACTGTCTGAAGCTGTACGTCACCGAGTTCTTCTTTTTCTGGAAAATCTTGGTTACCTGAAATAATGCAAAGAGAGTTTGGTCTAAGTAGAGAGAAGAGGAGAGGAGCCAAGAGGAGAAGAAAGGAAAGGAGAGGAGAGGAGAGGGCTTTTACCACTAGGAGGTCGTTGAACAGGAAGATCTCCCGCTGATGCAGGCCCAGCTTCTGGAGCTTGTTGGGATCTGGCACTTCAAACAGGCGGCAGTAACACACCAACCGGCGATGAGGCAGTGACAGCACCTAGAAGGAAGAAAAAAAAATACAGATACCAACACTTAAGAGGTCATTATGGCTTCAGTTCACACGTGGTAATAAGAAACGAAAGTCACCTTTTTCCCTGAGCAGAATTTAAAGAAGGTGCAGCTAAAGGATGGCTTATTTATTCCTCCTATGTGTTTTGCATTCACCACAGATCCAGAGTGATGTATGAGGATATGTGCTGACATCTGGATACTATCAATATCCAGAGAATTTGAATTTGAAAGTCAAAAACAAGTATAGGGCTAACTCAGTCTTAGAAAGATTTTTGACAACTAATTATCTCCACACAAATAGAGCAAATAGAGCATGTTTTCTAAGAGAGAGGCATCAGCATGGCATGCACCCAGCAGCGATGTGCACCCTGCTGAGCACAGAATCTTTAAACACAAGAATCTATGTCTGTTTATTCTGTCTCCGAGGTACAACAATAACTGCTCATCTCTCGATAACAGATGTGATGCTTCAGGGGAGCAAATGCTTGCCTTTATAGGTAATCCGACTCCAAAACTACCTGCATGATGTGCATTAACGTCAATATCCAGGGACAGAGACAGAGAGCTGTGCACACAGAGTGAAATGACGAATGAAAAATGATCAAATATAGTATTACTTACACATCCCAGGCCGTGATGGAGTGATCCAATCTAAAAACACAAGATAAAGATAAAGTTATATGCATTTGTTATTTTAGGATTATTTTCACCATTGCCTCTTATAACAAAATTTAACTTATCTCTTATTAATAAGCTCTATAGCCTATTAAAGTGGCCATGTGTTCTGTATACAAGGTGGCAGATTTTCTTTGCAGCCAAAATCGAGGGAGTCTGAGGGAGTAATGATTTTGGAATGAAAACCTTGGAAGGATCCTCTCCTAAAAGTCCACTCTGTGCAGCACCAGCAGACCTGACGATAATGGGGGGAGGAATTCCGATGTGGTTTTTATGTTAACTGAGTGTCCTCCTGGGCTTTTAATTCTGCCGCTAAATGGTGACGAGGGACCATTTTTGAATACATTCAGCCATTACTGGCAGAGCAGAAGAGATTCCAACCTACTGGAAACGGAGTGAAACAAAGTCCTCAGTGCAAGACAAGCCTCTCCCTGAGGCTGCATAGGTTAATCACACTTCTAACCTTCACACATGAAAGAGACATCATTACCTGCAGAATAATGCAGAAATGCTGTTTCCCTGCTCACAAGGGGCTGGAGAACAGTCAGGATCTGATAATAGCTCTGGTTCAGTTTTAGCTCTCAGAAATAAGGTGACTCAAATTTTGAATGATAATAGTGTAACATATACTGGTTGTCTTGCACTGTTCAATAATTGCAACTGCTTCTCCCTTTAAGACTACATAGGGACTATAATGTACTAAGGTGGCAGCAAGTGCCCATTTTTCATCACACTGCAGCACTGGGTGACACTGCTCAAGGGCTTCGGGTGTGTTAAAATCAGCAGCGTGAAGGTCTACGCCAGGAGTGAATCCCTATTCACACAATAATACCCAAAGGTGTAAAAGACTTTTTAAATCTCCATATTCCTTCTATGACTTAATCTCTCTGTATTTGGGGTTAGAGAAGTGTTGTTTATACAAAGTGATTCTGGGAAGATATAGCTGTGTGAGTACTGAATAAAGTATATTCAATACTATGTACATTTCATGAGCCAAAGGTCTCTCAGAGACTGAAGTCATGCCTTGTGATGAAAATGATAAATAGGAAATCTAACTGATGTTTTAGTGAATTTTGCAGAACAGATAAACATTACTCACTGGTTTCTTTCCCACAATGAGCTTCTCAACCTTCTGCACCTGAGAGACATGGTCTTCATTGGTCTTGAGCTCTCGCTTACGGATCCTCTCATAGATACCAACCAGAGTCTCCCTAGGTATGTCCTCTCCATCGTCCACACCTGGAACAGAGGGAAGTGTTAAGTTACGATGTAAAAGTCAATGGTTGTATTAAATGCACCAACTGCGTTGGTGGGTCAGAACTGGAAAGATGGGAAATGGATCCAATTGAAATTAGGAAAGTGAGAGGAGGAACTAATGACGCTAATCACTGCAAGTGACAATCAAATTTCCAGTAAATGACTAAAATGTCCTCAAGCGAACTTTAGAAATATATACAAATATAATGTTAAATATGTCCTCGGATGAATTTCACACGTACTGTAGCACATTTGAAAATATCAGTAAACACATAATATATTAAAAAATTGTGTTTTGTATTAGTCATTGGTTTTATCACCTCTTAAATTCTTGATAAAGTCCTCCAGCTTCATCTTCCTCTCGGGCTTGACGTTGGGGCTGTACATGTCAGTGTTAAGGAGGATGATGGCAAAGGCCAGGATGAAGATGGTGTCAGGGTTTCTGAACTGTCGCACCACTGTGGGATTACAGATGCAGTAGCGCTGGCTGGAAACACGAGAGGGGAAAGCAATATGACCCAGCTCATTTTACAACCAAACTTAGATTACAAAACACACACAAATGAATTATGTTCATTGAGGGGAAATGTTTTGAACATTGCATGTAGAAGGCAGAAGTAATGCCAGAACTGGTTCTCTTTATGTGCCAGTAATAATCTACACAACACAGCTGTGAGGAACACAAGCAACAATGATTAAAGAAAAATCAATAACGGTTTACTTAAAAACACATTATTACACAATGTGTTCTCATGACACATTTTTGGAAAACACAGTATGTATTTAGGATCTGTGTGGTGTAATCATCAAATGATTGATATTCCTCACTGGTTCTGGTTCAGTGACCTTCCTCCACTGACAGACATTGTATTTTATGAATGTATAAGTATGAACATAGAATCAGTGTTTTCCCTCCTGAATTTCCTAAAACATGATCCTTCTCTCTGATAATCAATACGTCATGACGTTTTTTTTTCTTTGTATTTCTATATAATTGTGTGATCTTACCTGAAAGCTTCGATGAGCCGCTCCACCTTCTGGGCTTCGCCTTGGACACGGATGTGGTTCTGAAATTTCCTGAGAGCCTCATCTAGCTCCATGCCCTGGAAGTCCATTTCATCTACCACACAGCTGGTACATAAGGGGACAGATGAGAAAGAAAAATGAAATACAAACATGGCATACAACAGTTTTATTGTGCTCATCGGTAATTCTTTAATATCTTACAGGGCTTAGTTGGCATAGACTCTATCACGGAGGATCACGGAGGATTGTAATACGATGCTATCATGTTACAAGAGGATTCACTTTTTCTTTAATTACATTAGCACTGGCCCCAGTGTTTTGGTACATACCGTCTATCTTTGTTGTTAATAACTTTAGTTCGTGTTGGAATGTTACCATGGACACGGATCCCAGACTTCATCACCATTACGCAAATTTTTATTGCAATCATTTGGATCTCTCCTCTGATCACTTTTATGTAACTACACTGAAGTTCAATGAAGGTACGGAGGAAAAAAAAAAATCATACTTACTCTAAGACATCTCTGTTGAATTGTTTCTGTCTATTGCCAAGGAATTCTCCAATCATCTGCCTGCTTAGCCCCTTCCTCTGCAGCAGGAAGTGAGCCACACCGACTGGTGTGTCAGGGATGAATCCCCTCTCTGTCAGGTATTGGATGCCTTTCTCTGGCTTCCTAAAAAATCCCATGAGGACAGACGATTATGTCTTCAAGTTTCTGGTATTTAGATGCTGGTCAAGTTTAAAATTATAGAGAAATAGTAATATTTCAGAATCAAAGAGAGAAAAAAATACTAGTCACATTGTACACACAAAGTAAATTTATGCTCATGATTCTTTCCACCATGCAAATATCATTGGATTTGATAGGAATGCAACTGATAACAGTTTATAGTGAGTGAATGGTTTTCCAAGAGGCTTCTCTAATAACTTGTCTACTCACTAAGACACTAATCAGTCCAAACACACTGGTGAAGCGCCTGCTCCATCAGAGTTGAGTACCTACTTGTTGAAGAGATTCAGGCCGATGCGGTAGTGTCTCTTGCGAATAACATCATTACTGAAGATGGGAGAGTCCCAGCTGTTGCGAGTCTCTTTGTGGTAAGTCTGCTTGCTAAGCGTCTGCTCTCGTAGGCTGTCTCTCGACGAGGACTCGGAGCTGCAGTTGATGGTGTCGTTAGAGTTGGATGTGCTGTTGATGCTGTCGTTGTCTCCGTCAGAGAAGTCCGATTCCGACTTACTCTGTCTGTTAGCTGAGCCGTTAATAGCTAGATGGCTTTCCAGCTGGCGGTGGCGGTGACGCAGAGGCGCGTCATCGTCACGGGAGGGAGCTCGTGGTGGGGGTCCGTGGGAAATGTGTTTAGGGCTCGCCTGGGATGACGTTACGATGTGGCCGTGAGGTTCATACACAGGCGGCCGTTTGACAGAGCCTCGCTCAGACCGGTCACTGAGCTCGACAGAGCTGTCACTAGGAGGTTCAATGGTCAACAAAGGAAGATGGTCCATTCTAAGACGCTGCTCTTGGCACTCCAGAGAAGGAGTGCTGCGGCAGCTTGTGTCTGTGTCACGACCCTCATCTTTAGGGTCAATAGGCCAGTACTCCTGGGAGGAGTTGACTGACCGCAACCGCAAGTCTGATTCTGTGCTGGAAGGTTGGTCCCCTGACCTTGACAGAGCAATGGAGGGGGACATGTCCTCCTCGTCGATGAACAGAGTAACATCACTATATGATGCCATTGTTTCATCGTGCATGCGTCCAGGTGCCCTGCGGTGGGACTTCACCTGATAGGGCACTTCCCTCTCCACCTCGGAGCAGCTCATGGCCTCTGGGTCAGGGCCCTCGTCCCCCTGAAGGCTGCGACAGTTCAGTGCATCATCTATCGACTCAGCCAGAGATTTGACCTGCCGGGAAAAGGCGTCCTCCAGCTCTGTGATGGCATCCGTCAGGTCACTCTGTGGAGGTGGGTGAGATGCCATGTTGGCCTGTTGGTGAACCTCTATATCTCCACATTCAGACTGCACCATGGACAGTGGGGTGCCATCCTCCGTCATGGACACCTGCCTCCCTTCGAAATAAGAGCTGTGCACTTTCTCAGGGCCCTCAAACGAGAGCTGCATCCTCATGTTGGAGAGAACAATGCGCCTGGACATACGGTTCTCAGACATAGAGCTCCTGAGACGTTCAAAGTTCTTGTTCATCTGATACTGACGGAAGGCTGTCTGGATGGTGCGGGCCGCATGCCGAGTTATGAATCGTCCACCATATTTACGCTCCAGCATCTCCACCTAGAGAGAAGACAGAGCAAATTAACTGTGAAACTGAACCATGGAATATTTAATTGGTTTTCTTAACTGTAGATGGTTTACACAGTCATCCTCCTGGATGTCACTGATAATTTGTTTCTCCTACTTGTCAGTGCCTCTGTGGCAATCCAACAATAAAACTTCCCTGCTTAATAATCTCACACAGCTGGGTTTCTGATATGCAACCCACACATAATTCATGACTTTTCAAACAAAAATTGCATATAAAAGTTTAAATTAGTTTAAATTAGAGAACATTTGAAACTTTGACCAACTTGAAAACAAACTATTCAGCAAGGTTACTTTGGAATACCTGTTTGTCCTGGAGGTCAGCAGAGAGCTCATAACTCTCAGAGAGAGAGCGTGACCGCTTGATGGCCTCCTCCTCAGCCTGCTTACGGAGGATGGACTGTGAGTGCTGAAGCTTGGGCCGACGGGGCCTCTGAGGTCCAGGCTGGACCCCGTGGCTGTAAAGCGGGCTGTCAAATCGGTCAGGGCTGATGGCTGAGCCGTGAGTCACCGGGCCCTGGCCGTAGCTGGCTCCACCATCCAGGGAAGGGCCACTCTCATTGGACCGTCCATCCCCTTCCACACTGCAAGAGAGCAAAGGAAGAGTTAGAGATTTCATCTTCTTGCTAATTAAGTTAAACAATGAGAATTCAGTTTTTGAGTCAGAATGTGATGATGAAGTATTATCTTTTTTTTAATCATGTTTTTCTCATCCATTTTATGAAATGTCAGAGTGAAAAGTAGCTTAAAAGAAAGTCTTGAAATCAGCAGCAGTCGCAGTTTCTGTTATGGAATATGCAAAGAAGTATGGCATTACAGAAGTAAACTGCAGAGCGTGCACATGAGTGAAACTGTGATGTGCTAATTCTTTAGCTTTATGATATACAGTATTAACTCACATTTCATTCAACTGTAAGCTGCCTGATACTGGTGGGTATCTCTGATATTTACAGTCTGTCAGATTTTACTGTGCTACAGTCAGATAATAAAAATGCCACGTAAACACTCTCCAAATGTTAAACACATCCAATCAGCGGTAGCCCTTGTGAGATTACCTCTTACACAAATAATGTAAAAAAACAAAAACAAGTGGTTACTCACTCACTCTTACATTCTGCCGTTTTACAAGAGGACTGCTTATTGCGAAAAGACCTTCTATTTTCTATAAACTGCCAACTCTTCCTCCATATCTTGTCCACCATCCTTTCAGCCAAGTAAAGTCCAGAGTACACAGGTTCCTCCAGGAAACTAAAGTTTATGCTACTTCACGAGCCAATCAGTGACCAGTGGGAGTTGCATCATGTTTGCCGGAGCGACGACACATTGTTCCAATACATGATACAAAGTCCAGTTTAGAGCAGAATGACAGAGCAAATACAACTTCAGCGGTCCCTTAGAAATAGCTAAGATGTGGGTATATGTGGTGCCCACCTGCTCAATAACTAACATCACACTAACCTTTCTTCTCCTACATGGTGCAGTGCATTAACTGTCTGCTGGCAGCCTAATGTATTTGAACTGTGACTAGACACACCCATACAGTGTACACAATCCACTTCCTTCATTAGACAGCCTCCAGTCAACATTCAGCAACAACAGCTTGCCAGCAGACAGCAACCAGTGCTGAGTGAAAAGTCGGAGCTGTGTATGGTCCAAAGTTCAAGCAGCAAACGTATTTGTAAACTCCTTTTTTGTGACTAATTTAGTCATGTTTTGCTCTTAACTCAATACAGATTTACTGATTAGCAACCCCACTCCAAATGTTTACAAAAGATGTCCACTCAAGGTTATCTACAGCCTATGAGTATGAGCATTTAGCTTGCCTCAATCTGTTACAATGCAGCTGATTACTGTCCAACAGAAAAAGTATCATAAAGAGTGTAAATGTATTCTAAAAATTGAATATAAATCAAGGTGACTGCAGTAGACTCAGAGAGTCATGCATGAACCACACTGTAGGACTCAAACATATCAATTTTCTAGATCAACAGAAATGGGGGGGGAAAAAAAACACTCAGAAAAAGGCTGTTTTTTAACTCAAGCATTTGAGCAGCATCCAGAAAATATTTAGCCTGATTGCAACAGATAAGATGGTGATTGGATGCAAACGCAAATATGATTTTATTCTCAAGTAGCACTGGTGTTTTAATTCCACCAAATGCTGCAGCTGAGTGAATTCTAGTGCAGGACAAGTGCCGTCCTTCCCCTCTGTCAAAGAAGTGACGACCCATTCAGGTTCAGCCAAGGCCACAGTGACACAGGGGAAGTTTGTGGTAAGCAAATGCTCTCCGACTCCCTTGGGGCAGTAGCTACCCACAATTTTGACAGTGTGGACCAGCACTTATTGACAAGGCCAAAAGAGAAGTTCTTAATGCTGATGGATCAACATAAAACCTTGCACAACACACTGAAAATCATACTTCATTGCATAATCGCCACTGGGACGAATCTCCCCTACCATCTGTCATGGCAAACTGTGAAGCTGCCATCCCTGGAGTTAAAAGTCACACCTTGCGGGCTGTCACAGCACCAGAATACAGCCGGTGGTAATATTTGGTTTTGTGATTTCTTTATTAGAAGTTTTATTACTGACCTGGATAAAGTGCTGACAAAAGGAAGCATTAAACAAAAAAGTTAAAGCTATTTAAGTAACAAATGTGAAAATATATGATCAAAATGAGATTTTGGCACTTGCATGTACAGTATTTCAGTGAGTGTAGAAACATTTTTAGCTATGTTAGCAGCAATGTCTGTCTGTTTAGACATTTAACTTTGCACTGCTGTCTAAATACAGAACAGCTAGCATGGCTGCAGACTCTTAGTTTCATTATATTATGTTGCTTTGTTTTCTTCTGTTCAATTTTGTTGGGAGTAATAGCTTTTCCATTGTTTGGCCTAATTGCTTATAATTATTTAAAAACCGAAATAAATTAAAATTTCAATTTATGCCGTATGACAATATAATGAAAACTGTGGGACTAAGAATTGAGTCTACATTAATGGAAAACACAGTAAACTACAAGCAGCTTTTAATAGCTACTACAGTGCTCCTCTGGGGGTTTGCTCTCACACCCTGTCACCCCCAAAAACATTTGAGGCACAAAGTCAAAACTGCTGCTACAGTAAAGGCTTTGTCTTTCCCCACTGAGACCCGGAGCCGGCATCTTTCCTTCCATTTTGTTCTTTCTGCTTCACTTTCTGCCAGACTGTGTGTGACTATGGGTGTGCACTGGGAATAGGTGCTGCAGTACTTTTTGCTCTGAGGTCACTGAACTCCACAGAGTGAGGTCAGTTGCTCATGATGGCGGGAACAAGGGGGGAAAAAAAAAGGGAAGAGAGAGCAGCATTTTAAGCTGTTATGGATTTTGATGGGAAAAGAGAGCGAAGCAGGAAGTTAAGAGTCAGAAGTGAATACACATGCTTGAGACAGAACTCTGAGTCATGTTATCATCTATATCAACATGTTGTTGGAGGTAAAGGACGAAGCAGCGATGGTTGTCCCAGGACCACTTCCTGATAGCGACAGTACAGGCCTTGAAATATAATCTCACTATAATAGCAAGGGCTACCCAATGGCGTGTGTCCCTTTGTCTGGTTCTTTATCCACCAGGAGCTCCTATTAGTTCCGATGTAGGCATGGATAAGCACGTCAGCTCAGCTGGCAGTGATTTTCAGTCATGGGATCCAGGGATTTTGGGGTGGGGGGGGTGACCATCTCTCTTTCCTCCCTCCTTCCCTCTCAACACATCCTGAACAAACAGGCCCAGACCCCTGTCCAGGCCTCAACCCATTCCATCAGTCGGACCTGAGGGAGAAACATTCCTCCATCCCGGAAAAGAGGAGTCACATCTACAGGAGTTCTGGGAATAGAACAAGGCTAATGAAGTGCAGACTGGAGCTACGAAGGAAGAGAACGCTGCAGTGTGGAACTAACGTCACTCTCGAACGAAGTCACAGTGTAGATGGATAACTTCTCATTCGTGTTTTAAGATGTATGGGTTCGTTTTTTTTTTAAATTGAATTCTTCATTCAACTGTGAACTCCAAAAACCATTGAAATTAGGAATATGCTATCAATTTATAGCAAAATCTTTCCACATGCAATTCCCTCACATACATGAAACAATAATCTGGTTGCTCCTCAATTTTGACAATAATCTTTTGTGCTCTTAACATAAAATTACATGGCCTTAGAGAATAATAAAATGAATGTGGGTAGATTTCTTTTGAACTCAACTACTTAAACAACTAATGGAAGAGTTTCTCAAAGTATGAGCATGAACACAAAAGACCTTCAGACATTTCACCACTCATGTATGTTTAAGCAATGCTGAATTGGAGGAACCAACATGGCTGCCAAGAAAGTCAGATCTGCTCTGCAAAGTTTATTTTTGTTCACAATAGTTTTTATGGAAGAAGTAGGGTAGGAAGAGGTATCTATTTCCTTGCTAAACTTTACACAGAGGGTTTAAGATAAAATAAGAGAAATAAAACTTAAGCAACACATGAAAATGCACTATTAAATTTCCTGTCTTAACGTGACTCAGAATACTCAGAATTATCTTTTTTTTAATGTGTGCATGTAAACATAGCCAGTGAACTTACCCTTCCAATCAAATCAAACAGAACTTCCACAATAACATTTCTCATCCCGCATGCACTGACATCATATGCTCCAAACACAACAAAAGCAGACATTTGCTTTCTCTCAGAGAGCTCATAAATACAGATGTGTGCACCAGCCCCACAACACAGATGTGAGGGAACACATTTTCCAGGTAAAAGGTTAGGAGACCACACAGTAACATGTTAATGAAGTGCAGCATTAAAAGGTAAACCTGCCAGTAAACACTCAGATGTATCACTCATTTCAGCACCAATAACCAAACTAATGGATGATTTTGTAACAGCTATAAAAAGAAAGCGAGGAGCAGGTTGGGGATTTACTGTTTGACACAGCTGCAAACCGGAAAGCTCCACTGGCCGGCAGACAGAATCACTCCTGAGAGTTTGCAGCAGACAGTATACAGTCGGCCGGAGCCTCATAAGACTCATGTCTGAGTCGTGGTGACTACTGTAAGTTGTATAGTTCATTTTGTGAGATGTAGGACTCAGAGTTGTGTCTCTACAAATCAGAAACTGTCAACTTGCATCTAATTCAAAAGTAAAGCTATCCAACTGAAACCAACACTCACAGGACTTAAATGTATCTGTGTGTGCAACAGTCTATTGAATGGCTCCCATCTGCATATAAAAGCTCTAACCTTTTCCCTTTGTATTACATTTTAAATAGCAACCACCTATTGAGAGTAATTAGCAATCTTAACATTTTGATTGATTATTGATTTTTATGCTTTTTAACAGTGTTTATAAGCTGATTAATAATCAACTTGCATGGATCTTGAGGTTTTTCAAGATGACTAAAAACACAAGCTTTATTAGCATAGCACAGATGCCACAAATTAAAACGTACTCCACTGCAAGTGTGATGAGTAGTTAAGTGATGCTTTGTTGATGCTATCCACATACTTGTTACTTAAAGTAATCAGAAATCAATACTATTCCCTTGTTAACTGCCAGTCCTCATTCTGTCTGAATCAAAGCATCCCTCCTCCTCCCTCCTGTCAACACTCACACAACAACAACAACAACAACGACTGTCATTATCTCTCAGTAATGAATAATTAAACTCTCCTTCACAATACTCTCAGCACCTGCCCTTGTAGATCCAGCTATGAAAAACCACACAGTCACAGCCAGTAAGCGGGAGGGCCATGACACACCACAGGAATGCCCTTCAACCAAGCGGGGGGGGGGGCAATCCAACTCACAGACGGATTCTGTACAGTAAGACTAAACACACCACGAGAGCACACACATACAGTGACTCAGAGAGGGGACATGATCTGTTTTCCATTGTAAGGGAGTTAAAATCGAAATGGCAGACCCCACTTTAAAATTCATGATCTTCGTGACTTAGCTTGAGGCTTCACATTAATCCCACCATCTTCTAGCGTGGATTATGTGAAAACACATACGAAGCCACTGAACACAGTGTACGAGCCGTGCTCTTTTCACAAACACACATATAGTCTCCCAGCTGTTTATTAAACAAAAGCCTTACGAGCTCTTGCAGTCTGGTGTAACCTCATCCAATGACAAAACACGCACATGCACGCATGCACATACACACACACACACACTAAAACAAACACACTCACATTTTACACTCTCCTATTACTCTTACCAGCCATTCAGCTCCAGTTCCAGCAGTGACTGGGTCTTCTCTGAATTACACTGCAAACACCACATGCTGGCCGGCACTCACAAGACGATGTACTCCAAACATTAGCAGCCCCCCTCACCAGTTCCCCATTACTGCCTAAAAGGTTTCTCCAACAGAAATACAGATCTCAAAACTGGCATCTATTGTAGCTTGTAGCTCTCTGCTCCTCACAGACATTCCCATTTCTTTGCCTTGTGAAAGCCGCTTCCTATGGATGGTAGGCGTGCACGGCCAGAGACAGAGTGGTAGTCTGTAATCTCTGACAAGACAAGTGGAGCTCTTTCTTTTTCTCTTTCTTCCTCTCTGTCCTTGGTGCGCCGGGCTAGTGGGAGTATAAGGGGGGCGGAGGCTGGGAGACGGAGACGGGAGTGTGGGTTTCTGCCAGGCCCTGAGCAGTATGGAAGGGGGCGGGGTGCAGGGAAGAGGGTGTGAGAGCCTTTTTGCTCTGTAGCTGGGTAGAAAGAGAGAGAAGGGGATGAAATACCTCCTGCACAACATTAATCATGCAAGGAAGGAACACAGAAATGACCCTGCAGTTGGTGACATAGAAGAGAAAGTCATGTTTTTCAGGCATTTTATCAGAAAATATGAAAACATATAAAAAAGGAGAACTCGAGACTGCGAGGGCCAGGAATGAGAGACAGAGCAAGGCGCTATAAGTGCAATAAGCAGGGAGGTGGAAGAGAGTCACAGCTTTATCCAGGTAGGTGGATAAAGGTGTAGTAGATAAATGGGAATGTGATGGGACGGAGAAACAGGTAAAAGGACAAAGACCGATAGAAAGAAGAGATAGTGTTGGAGCAAACAGGGTTTGGGAGTGTTTGAACGTCAGAGGTACCTTTTTGTTAGCCTTTTTTTATTTTTTACACAGTAGAAGAAGAACTTGGTGGGTAGAGATGGCAAATACAAGAGAGCAACTCTATTAATAGAGCCTTTCAGGGCTGAGATGTGACTGTCATAATGGGCTCTAAGAAAAGAACCAGAGACGATTCTGCTCCTTTCTGCTTCAGAGAATCACAGTATGGTCGAGGTTGTTCTCCTCTGGCCCTTTTATTTTCAGCCTCCTTCAAATCAACTTTGTCTAATTTCATAGATAATGTTATGCTGCTAAAATGCCACATACATTGTACCATCACTGCCAAGCTCACGAGGACTTCCAACCAGCTTCACACTCTCAGCAGACCCTGAATTGAGGGTGCCTTGTCTCAGGACTTCACAGCGTTGTTTCGACAGGCCAGAGACTAATCACCCCTCTGAGAGAAGGGGGTTGGGGTAAACTGCCCCCAAGTCAAAGGTATTTTCTATCTAATGACAACAGGCACAGGAAACAGAGGAGAATGGCTCCCACATGGAGCCAGTTTACAGGGACACCAATCACTTACACACACACACACACACACACACACACACACACACACACACACACACACACACACACACACACACACACACCAGTCTCTGGAGGGAGATGTTGATGTCCTCTAATTACAGGCCTGAAACCTTAAAATGATCACCTTCTCTGCACTGTTTATCATCTGGGCCTTCAAACGAAAGATGCAGAACGAAAGGCAAAGCAAGAGAAAGGCTTACGAGGAAAAAGTTTGCATATCGTGCTGTGAATCATAGCAGGGGATCTGCACAGACCTACTTGACGTGTGACTCAGGCAGAATCATCATGTGCAGAAAGGCAGACAGACAGTGACCGGCCAACTGATCTATTTCAGTGTGAGACCTTGGCCCTGCACTCTGGTGACTACAGCTGCTAATGCCTTGTGGAGCTGCAGACACATGACTCAACTTACAGAGCTCAACTATCGTGCTTACTAAAATCCATTTATTCCTGACGCCAGTAAACAAAACAAAAACAAAAAAAGGGAATAAAAGCCATTTCAGACACCCCTTTAATCAACCTGGCATCCTAATAATTCTATCATTTTCTTACACTTTGTCACCCATGAGGCGCAGATGGAGACAGGCATTTAGATTTTGAAATGTGTGCATGATATTAGATATTAGCCCCAGCGCAGGCTTTGTTTTGCTGGCAGACCACAGGGAGTGTCTAACTAAAGCTTATTTGTTTCGGAATGAGATATGAAGTAATATCATGGTCTCAATTTGAAGGTAAGCATGCGATGCTAATAAAACCCCAAGCCTGTCATGATTGTTTCAGTACGAGGCTCGAGGGCAGCATCAGTTTAAGCATGAAGGAGAGCGCTGCTGAAATGATCAAATTAGATGAATTCCAGGTAAAGCTGAGCTGTAAAAGTTTTCACCAACTTAAAGAAGCTTAATAAGCCTGGGTAATTATCTCTGTCTGCCTGCCTCTGTGTCTCTCTCTTCCTCCTCTAGTGTTACGATCCAGCCTGGTCGTCCTGGCCGACTGAAGGCCCACTCCATCTCCTGATTTCTGGCTGCACAGCACTCTGCTCCAGAATGATGTCATTGAGAATTCCAAGCAGAGGCCCACTCTCTGCTCATAAAACGCCATTTCTTCAACTCAATACATATGTTCTCTCTCCGTTTAAGCTCCTACTCCACCAGCACTCCCCCCTTCCCCTTTAGTTTCAGCGCCTTCCCTTCTTTTCCTCTTCCTTCTTGTTTTATAGTAAAGAAAATCAGACACACTACCCTTGGAACAAGGCCAAAGAGGCATCCGCAGGTCAGCTACACACACAAATGCCTTTATCAGGTGCATTCCCACAGATGTAGTACCTGAGTATTATCAGAAGAACAGGAAAACTCAGATTTTCCCATTGCAAATGAAAAAAGACAGAGCGGAGGAAAAGACAGCAAAGGAAATGACAGGGGAAAGTGATAGCTTCCTGGAAAGTTTGTCACAAGATTTTGGCGCCATGTGCGCCGTCTACATGACATCATGCGCCGTTACTCATTATCTGCTTTTCGCTGGATGCTGAGCAACTCAGACCTGCAGTAAGAAATGGAAAATAAAACGAAAACTCAGTCCCTGCCAGGTCTGGAAACAATTAGAACGGGCTGATGTCATAGTTTGATACAACAGCATACTAAATGAGATGTAGTGGCCTGGGATAGCTTTGTGAACACAGTGGACTTTGTATAGGAAGAAAAAAAGAAACACATTTCCCCTGTAAATTTTCAGGAACAAAGAATTTCTTTTGCATAAGAAGGAACTGGCAGCAGATGTATAAATAGAGCTGAAATGAGAGTAATTAAAGGATATGCTGCCTTTGCTCATCACATCCTGGCAGCAAAGCTGGAGCAGATGTGTTGCCTGTGGGATCCTATGGGAATGATCAAAGTTCGTCAGTGGCAAGTGATGGCTGAGAGGCTTTTCTCTTTTCTCCTGTTCATACATCACTAAGTAATTCCGATCCAGATAGAAACAATCTGTCAGTCCAGACACATGGAAACTGAACACTTAAATGAAGGAGATGACCTTGGAGATGAGTTTTGTTGCATTAACAATCATTTCAATGCAACTAAATGTTGCTTTTTTTTTTTTTTTTTTTTTTACACAAATGCTATCCTTTTCTCACAACTCACAACAAGACTCGGTATTAAACCGCATTATCTTTTTAGTACTATGGGTTTGTGTGCAAAGAATTGAAAGCTTAAAATTAAATAGCAAAGGTTGTCATTGAAAATTTTGGTTCCATGAATTAGGACTGAGGGCTTAGAATAGTTTGACATTTTGGGACTTACAGCCATTTGTATTCTTGTCAAGAGTTAGATGAGAAGATTGATACCACTTTCCCATCTGTACACTAAATACGAAACTACAGTCAGGAGACAGTTGGCTTAGGGTAACATAACTACTGGACAGCTAGCCCAAGAAATTACTATCCAAAACAGACATACAAAGAATAGTCAAACATATACCTCCACCTGAAACCTCAACTGGTCGATTTTACATGTGAGTTCTTATTTGTAAAATCTAGAGGTGCTGTTGGGTGATATTTTTTTAATTCTTTGGACACTGCTGGGTTAGCCATTTCCCCAAGCCCCCACTCTTATTCTAACCTATGCTAACCACCTCCTAGCTGTGCCACTGCATCAAACAGGCAGACAAAAAAAGGTTTTTCAAACATGAGAAAAATGTTTATATTCCTGAAAAGTATTTGTTTTGCATGTGTTCTGAAACCCAGGTATTGTCACTAATATGAAAATAACTTCAAATCATACCTATCCCTACCAACAATGATTATTAAAGTAACACCTGGGTAGCTCACACACAGAAAGAAGAATCCAAATTTGCTCCTCAGTCTTTTCTGGGTGGAGTTTTGCTTGTTCTCTCTGTGTTTGCGTGGGTTTCGTCTGGTTTCCTCTCACATTCCAAAGACATATGCAAGTCAGGTGGGGTGGAGACTCTGACTGCCCAAAAATATGAATGTGGGCATCTAGTGACTTGTTCCTGGGCATTTCTCTCCTATCCTCAAAATGACTGAGTGGGCAGAGAAAATGCATGAATAAAATGACACCGTTACGATGGAAGCCAGACAAACCTTTTACTTCACAACTCAACCACATGTTTGTGTACTCCTCTCTGTATATGCAGTTCTGTAAAAAATACACTTCATGGAACCATGGCACATAAAGGACTTCAAAGGCAATCTTCTCCTGATTGCATGCATATGCTATCCCTCTCTCATTCTCTCTAAAAGGCAGATAGAGGTCATGCATTGTGTATTGTTACCATTATTAGAAGCGGGCCCTCTTTGTCCATTTACAATATTTTCCTTTCAGTTCACTCCATTACCAGATACCATATTTCGCTGAAGTCCTTCACCATAGCCCCTCCCCAGCACAGAAACGCACTATAGCACAATTCTCCCCTGCTAAAAATAGACCCATGTGAGGTGACACACTCCGGTAAACACCCAGTGTGAGAGATGAACAATACTGTGAAGAACAAGAGGAGGAATACACATTAAGAGAAAAAATGGCCAGTGAATGCTCTGCTGATTTCGTCTCATTATCTCTCCCTTTGTGGCAGATCCACGTGCAGCGTTTTTCAATGACACCATGAAATTTTGAGGTCAGCTGGAAAACAGTGCAAGACTTGGACAGTGTCTCCACTGGTTTGTGCTCAGAGCAGCCCAGACTGTAAATGTGACAAAGGCCACAGCGGGTATAAATACTTGTGGTGGTCATGGTGGTCACAGGAGCGTGACACAGAACGGTAAAAAGACCTGACAGAGACCTTTTATGATGGGACCCTGTCCACAGTGGACTTTCAGAGTTACAGTGCCACCCGCTGGTTAGAAATGATACTACATGTTCCCTTGGAGATGCACACTAGGCCTCGGGGGCAGACATGTGGGACTGATGTCATTCAGGATGACTGAGGTCAGCCGTGCTTGTCGTGGCTGCAAGTCGGGAGGGTGGCTGGGTTATTCCAAGGCACCAGGATGTAACAGACCAGCTTTTTCTGGTTGGGAGATGTTGGCTGGGACATGGGGGGTGGGTTGGTGCAATAATCTATTTGAGGCAGTGGCAGACTCACACCTGTCTCAAGTCACACAGAGTAAGTTCTGTGGTTTACATGCACTGTGTGTAAGAAAAATGTGGCTCAGCAAAGACATGTTTAGCATGTCTTATTCTCCATTACTATACAGATTAATCTGTAAATATTAAAGTAAGATTTTTTTCACATTTTCCTTTAATCTAATGCAGAAATACATGATGTAAGAACGCAAATAATTATACTGCACATCAATGTGAACAGTGTGTGTCACTGTCAGTTAATGGTAAATATTTTTATTCTATTTTATCATAGAAGATTTTTTTTTTGAAAAAAGATGTCCAGGAAGAGCACAGAGAGTTTTGCTTCTGCTACAGACATGAAAAAGTCTGTTTTTTGTTTTTTTCACAGCTGAATCGCACATTGAGATGGTGGCTTTGGGGGTATGTTCACTCAGTATTCAATCATTTTAAAGTCCCACAACCTTCCTGCAGCATCTGCTGCCTTAGCTAACAGCACCGTAGTGGCCAATCAATCATCAGACAGTGTCCCGATTTGTATAACGTCAGCCAAACACTTTAAAATCGCGTCTCTCCACTGCCTTGATTCCAAAACTGATTTCCAGGAGCCATCCATCAGCGTAATCCCAGGGAATAATAAAGAAAACAATTCTTTGATATCAACCAGACATGTTCCTAAAATAGTTATGTGTGTGCGTGTGTTTGTGTGTGGATGTGCTCATGCGCCTGACAATGCAATCAATTTAAAGCTGTGAGCTAAATGACATCATTGAACTGGGTAAATTGACTGGAAGGCTTACAATGATAATAATTGCCGTTTCAATCAGATTCCATTCATTGTCGACTGCATCAGTGATCAGATAAATAGCTGACGATCTTGAACATGTTGTGTTGCTCAATCATTGAAATAACACAAGATTTCATTAGCAGTCAAGCATAACATGGTGTTATGACTGTCGTATAAATAAGTTTCTAGTAGACAAACAGACATGTTAATTGCACAGAAGGTTTTGAACTGATGTACGCATCAACTGCAGAGGCATATTTGTCTATACTGTGGAAGCCTATATGATAGTCTATACTTGTATAAACTAATAAAACCATACTCCGCTACATGATATGGTCACAGAGGAAAGGGATTAAGGTTGAGAAGAAACAGATAAACAGAGGAAACACAGATCAAAACCTTTACATTCCTACAATGCTCAGACTGCGATGGCTTACATTCCACCACTACTCACCTCTCCACACACAGCTGTCTAATCACTTTAGCACAGTTTGTTTCTCCTTGCTTTCCTTCATCCCTGGGCTCCACAGCCAGAACTCCAGTTGCTTGCTGTGCTTTGTCGCTCTTCCCTGGCAAAGCCAATGGTGCCGCCGTGGCATCCGAAGCCCACAGCAGAAACACTACGGCTATTGAGCCCCGAGGAGCGCCTCCCGGCTCGGCCGTCTACACTGGCACAAGCCATTGTTTGTATTGGCACTGTGTATAAAGGGAGCCTTTCTCATGTCTGCTCCATCTCGCTTTTTCAGTCTTTGAAACACAGTCACTGAACAACAGGGGCTACCCTGTCGTGATGAGATGTGTCAATATGTCAGACTCTGCCAAATTATATTTCTTGTTTTCTCGTTGGGAACCACAAACCACAGCCATAATCCAGAGCCTGTCACTGTGTGATTTTTTAGCATCATGAAGAATTTGAAGTTTTCTTTCAGTTTCTGCTCCACTTGGAAGCGAAAGCACAAAACGTATTTCATCTTAATGGTCCTCATTAGGATGACAGGGATAGAATCATTCAGGAAGCATGTTATTTTAGGAAAAACTGGTGAACTGAATACAGATGGGAAGTGAAGGCAGCTCTAAGTATTTTTTTTTTTGGTAACATGGAAAAGCCCTTTAAAGGCAAACCTAATTCCAGCCTTGGTGCTCTTGTGATTGAAGTTGTTTGATCAACTTAAACATTTCAGTAATAATAAAAGAAATCAGACTACACATGTTAAACAACTTATACCACTGACAATCAAATCTACATGGATTTTATACTAAATGTTCATCAAGTTAGAACTTTTTCCACATTTTTTTTTTGTTTGACCATTAGTGAAAGTCTGACTGAGTGAAACTGCTGCATCAGGAACCCATTCATGCTCAAAGGAAATACTGACTGTTAGGGTCCCCCCCCCCCCCCTTTTTTTTCAAAAACTCTGCACATCCAAGCAGAAAACAACCTCCACTGCAAACCAAGCCATCAAAGAATGAATGACAGAAAACTCAGGATCAGTTTCCATGTGATGAGAACTCTGCCCAGCTGCAATGAAAAACTTGATCAGCTGTACTTAAATATTAATTGAAAGCCACAGTTGAAAGCACCTAAACAACAAAAGCAGAATTAAAACATAAATTATTCATGATTCCCATCACTCTTGTTTATGTCTTCACCAGACATCCATGTCAAAGTTTTGGGAGGTTGACAATGAGCCAGAAGCACTGTTCAGAAATTTAAAAAGAAGAAAAATTAGCAGTGAATATTTATATAATTTTTTTTTCAAAGCAACAAAGACAACCAGGAAGCAATCAATCACAGAACAAAAGCACAGAGATAAAGCCGTCATCCTCGATCTACATTCTTTTTTCCTTGGGAATGTGAAAGGAAGCTCAGGGAACCTTTTGTGCAGGTCATGAGAGTGCTGAGAAATGGATTCATGTTGACATATTCCAGTGGAACAAGAAATCCTGAGTGTGCAAGTTCCATTCATACCACATTTCCCCAAGACCTGGTGGGTGCAAGTCAGCAGATCTTACATTTCAACATACGCCCCATTCAGGCGGGCGAGGTAGGACATGAAGCCTGGCTTTACAGAGCAATAGAGACATTCTGAGAATAACAAGCAGACTCAAATTCATGATAACAACCCCATGGGGAGGGGTTAACCAGCACCATGTTTATTGTTTCATTTCTCTCAATGCCTCCCATAACCTCCACTTGAGACAGCGCCAAGACATTTACAAGAAAACAGGGTTACAAAGGGGGCATATGGATTCATTCACCATGTCTGTGACAAACTACCTGACAGCAGCTAATGTTGTTTGGCTTCCACTTAATTCACACACAACCAAAGCTTACCGGACGGCCTCTAGCACAAATTGGAACTCAATAAGGACACAAGTCCTTCTGGGATGAGCTAGAGAAGAGCCAGCCGTCCGTATCATACATCAACATTAACACAAAGCTTGCAACACACCAGACCCGATCAGAAGAGTCTAGGATAAAAAAATAAATAAATAACTTCCTGTCATTACAGGGGAATGGATTTCAAATGTGGAGTGAATCTCTCTGCTACCTTGGCTGTGTATCCTTGGAGGTCTGATGTATGCTCCATAAAGCTTACTGTTTTATTGACTGAAAGCACAGGCCAGGCCTCTGCAGGCTACAGGGCTCATCGATCTGTAGCCGCTCAGTTACTTATTAGAGGCCCCTGTCCCAGCTTTGCAAGCCCACAGGATAACGGACTGGTCCTTTATGCAGTTGCTTCTGTGTATAACAAACTGTAATCGTGTCAAGACATGTCAGTTTTAAGATGCTGCAGGTGAATAAGGTAAAAATTTTAACTAATAGATTTCACCACAAAACTTCCACAGTTGATCACTTATATTAAGACAATTATTTTTTGTATTTGCCCTTTTGTTTTGTTTTTTTGTTTTTTTTTTGTTTTTTTTGTTTGTTTTTTTTTTCATTTTCCTGACATATTAGAGTTTTTACAGATGGGGTTTTGAAAAGAAAACATGTTATGGAAGTAAAACAGCCAAAAAATCTCAAGATTGACCAGGGCATGAAAAACAATGTTTATGCCTGTGGTGTCTTACCTTAACAAAAGTGATTAAAGTGTTCTCAGTCAGAGAAATACAAAAATACTGACACTCCACTAAAGTGCGACTTATTCTTGGTTTTTTCATTGTGCTCACTTCCAAAATAAATGGGTTTGGACAAGGACGTGGAAACATCACAGGGAAGAGAGGATGTTTTTCTACCTTCCATTTTCTGGGATCCTGCAAATTTGCCTAAGAAGTCGAAGGTGCGGCCAGGAGACTGATGTGTTTTAACATGCTGGTTTTGGGCTCTTTTGATGGAATGAATACCGGCCTAATTCTGTCATTTTAATCAAATGAACTTCCTAAGAGCCTCAGGTGTCGATCAAAAGCAGGAGGCTGTATCTGCAGAAAGCAATACTCACACCCATATGGTAATCTGTGACTGACGCAAAGATCAACACAAGCCATATGAGAATGTTTTTTCTTTTGGTGGAGCCTGTTTCCTCGGGCTACTCCTACAGTAAAGTTACAGTTTGAATTCTGGGAGGTCACTTGGCCTTCACTTGTTTTCCACATTTGATATATTGGTTTGGCAGAGTTTGGGTGAAGCAAGTAACTGTGGAAAAAGGAATATTTCATCTATGGGAAAAAGTAGCCTGACACTGGTTTACATCTGGTCTACCTCAGATAATGTGCTGCAGACCTTATTCTCAAGCCTGCTTTTTTGAGTTTACATGACATTCACGGTGAGCTCAGGTTTTACTACGGTGCAGGTAATAAGATAAACATTCTATATCTAACAGTAACACAAATACTTTCCCATACCAGCTGTTCAACAAGTCCACTGAGAACATAAGGTCAACTGCCTCACTTAAACCTTTAGCAAACTGTACAACATGCTACAAAGAAATTGCAGTGACAGTTGGGGGGGGGGGGGGGGCAAGTTTCCGAGGGAGGAACATGTTGAGTCAGCAACACAGTAAAATCCTCAAACCAACCCTGATAACAGGATGAGAGCCTTTTCCTTGTTATAATCTGTTCATGTATTTGGAGCTGAGCACTAAGAGCTCAAGCAGGGCCAGTGTGAGTGTGACAGGTTCGTTTTATTGTCTGCTGAACCTCCTGTTCAAGCACGTAAACATCTGTTCAGCATAAGGTTAAGATGCTTTTGGGAGACGTATACTCCACAGCATCAAGTTAAAGCAGCTTTGAGACCCTATTTTTACATGTGGACACAATACAGAATAATGAACAGTGTATCCAGAGATGCTGCTGGATCGCCGTTTTTGCGATTACTTGGCATTTAATGATGAAACACCAAGGAATTTTGTGTAATAAAAAGGTATTGAGATTCATAGCTGCTGCACAGTGCTGTGCTTAATAATCCCAGAGGGGAATTCTGCCTTTTATTTGCCATACCACAAAGCGGAACTCAGCAACGTCCTACACGAGGATAACAAGATAACATGTGACTTGATATAGTGTAAACACAGGACAGAGAGAGAAGAGGTGGGGGGGAGGTGATAAAAATGGACTGAGGGAAGGACAGAGAAGAAGGGCCGAGTTGCACATTATGTAAAGAGAGTGCAAACTGTGCATGTATTCAGTACAGTGCAGCTCTGTATTCTCTAACCGCCATTCTCACGTACAGTATGACTGATGAGGGAGAAGCTGCCTCACGCTCTGTGCATCTAACAGGCTCTAATGATGGCCTCGCTGAGCATTCTATTCTGTTAACAAGTCTAATGAGAGCAGGTCCAAGCGGACTGAACACACAAGCTCTTCATGAACAAACGGGAAAAACAGATCATGAGAGGTCCTGCTTATAGGTTTCATTGAAAAGATGTCAGTAGGATGCTTGACATGAGCAGGACAATCAGCAGGAATGTGCTGTGAATCAGAAACATGTTGGGATTGGAAGTGGGGGGCTTAGCCGGTTCAGTGGCACATAAAGCAGAGAAGAAGTTGAAGGCTAAACAACCTGGGATCTGAGACCTGTGGTTTATACAGCAGCTGGCAAATCACTCACGTTTGCTGAAATATACAGTGCATCTTGATAAAGATGTATTTTGACTCTAAATAAGAGACAAAAATAAACACTCCTCCTCTCTGCTCTCCCTCCCTCCTGGCACTGTGCATCAGCATACATGTGACATCAGACTACAGATCAGCGGTGTTGGCACCCAAGTGTACAAGCATCAACTGCTTTATGTTACACACTTTCCATACACATACACCCACCATGCAGTCATCTGTCTGTTGATTCTATTCATCTCCACGTAAGGCTGATTATTCTCATTCCTTGATTAATTTGTTCATTATATCTCAGATCAAATGAATAACTGTTTGTTCTATAAAATGTCAGAAAATTGGAGAAAATGTTCATCACAATTTCCCAGAGGCCAACGTAACGTCTTCACAAAGCTTATTACATCCAATCTAATCCAGTATTCAATTTACAATGATATAAAACATAGAAAAGCAGAAAATTGAATGTTTGGCATTTTTGCTTGATAAATGACATTAACAATTATCTAAACTGTTTGTAATTACTTTTCTGTGTAATAATTTCAGCATTAATGTCATGTGCGCACTCCAGCTCACCACACACCTGCAGCGTCTGACAATGTGAACCGCTGCTGTCTTCACTACAGAACCAACGTACTTCACAGCCAGAGAAATCCCGCACACACACACCTTCAGAGGAGAGCCCACCTACCTCCACACATCTGTCTCTGGGTTGGCCCATACAGTCTGAAACACGATCCAGGCTCTGATGACAAACTGCGACTGCCCTTTACAGAAAGGTAAGGTGATCGCGGTTACTGGAAAGCTACACTGGCTCCGTCAGGCACAGGAGACTGGGAACCTCCATCTGACTGATTTACTCTCCACTAATCAGCACATTCCCCTAAAACGTCAATGAAAAGAGGAGGCTCTCCTCACACAGAGCACCCTCCCCCTGCCTCACTCAGCTGTGTCCCCTCATAGCCTCACTCTTTCTTTCATATCTCTCTCTCTTTCTTTTCACTATCAGCTGTCTTCTCACCCTCACCCCCAATGTGCCTCTACCCTAGTCTGTGGTCATTTATTCAGCTGCTGTGTTGATGTCTGTGGTTCAGTGGGGACACGTCCAGAGCCTGCGTGATGCAGCTCTGCAAGGTCACCAATTGTTTTTTTTTGTTTTTTTTTCCTCCTCCTTCCTCTTCAGGACACATGGCATTACCAAAGGGGGAATCTGAGCTCTCAACCAGAACACATCCTCAGACAGCCAGAGCACAATCCAAAATGTTGTTAGATAACAGGTCATCTAACAATTTCTCTGAATCTGGAGAGAAATAGCAATGCTGTTCATGTTTTGTTATGTTGTTAAACATGTTTATGTGTCATAAATGTGTAAAAAAAATCCCTTTCTGTTACCACACATCCATCTCATTCAGGAAAAGAAACTTCTGTGTGGCATTTCATACTGAGGGAGCAGACACTGTATCTGTAAGTAAGATTGCTGTCACCTCTCTGTGTTTCCCCTGCTTTTGTGTCCTGCTCAGGCCAGTTCTGTCCAGTTGGCCATGGCTGAGGAAAACATGTCCATTAAAAATAAAAGAGCTGAGATTCTCAGAAATGAACACGCACTCTGTGGTGTGGCTTCTTATGATGTAAACAAAAATAAAACTGTGAGCCAGATACTTTTTTTTTTCCTCACTGCTGTGTATTTTGCAAGAATAATCCAGGAAAGAAATCCCAGATTCATGAGTCATTCTACTATAAAGTAATATTTTTGCTCCCAGGTAAAATCATTGTTATATCAGAACTGTTAAGTAAACCTTGGCAGTAAATGTCTACAGCCGCTATCTGGGAGAAGAGCCAGAGAAACAGACTATAAGGCTGCAGCAGCCTCCGTGGGACTCCACACAAGGCAAGAGCCCCCATCTGCCTTAATTTGTCTTCTCTCCACTCACCAATGGATCACAGTGGAATTCAGGGCTGCTCATTCATTTGACTTAAAACATCTCCCATTGTTTAATTTCTTAGCTCTCTGCCCTCAACTTACTCACAGCGGCTTCCCCGAATCATTGACTGAGTGGCCATTAACAGGCAGACAACTTAGACGGGTACGTTTTTCAGTCTCTTTATGAAGAATGAAGCCAAAGCCGTGGACTATCCACACAGTGGGAGGGAGATTATCACAAGACCTCTATCAAGTAGTCACAGGAGATTTTCTCAGTCCTTGAGGCTGTTCTGCGTCCTGAAGGCTCTCTGCCAACAGATGGTGCTGGTGTACAGTCAACCCTGTACTGAGACTGATATAGGGTTTAGGGATATACGACTGATCAAAAGACTCCCACTTGTCTTTATCAAGAGGGGGCAAGGAAACAAGTTGATGTGAAGTAGAGCAGCAGTAGGAGGGTTACTGTAGTAAAAAAAAAAAAAAAAAAAAAAGGGAAAAATGTGCAGAGAGAATGGAGTGAGAGCGAGGGCTAGAAATTGGAAAGGAGAGAAACTTTATTCTGTTCCTGAGGGAGCTCATTTAAACTGCAGGAGGACATGTTCGAGTTTGTATGACGAGACAGGTTTGATCTCTTGGTCTCATTTGTCAGAGATGACTCTGGCCCTTATTTTGAAAGGCACTGTCTCCAGTCTGGGTAATAAGCCCTGACACCTACAGCAAGTTTAAAGCACATCTTTTCCTACCATGCCACAACTATTAGTAGTAATAATGATACTGATAATTATCAACTTGTGTCTGTAGTCAGAGTAAGTGCAGCCTAAAGGGGAAAAAAATCACCAATAAAAAATCATCAATATCTGTATAAAATGAATGAACCTTTGTGAATGATGTCACTGAGAAAGAAAAAAAAAAATAATGTGACTGCAGGGAACCTGAGTGATACAGGCATTAGATGTGTCTCTGTGGACATTGCCTCATAGATTGAAAGCAGGATTTATCACAATTGCATGCATGTGCACATATCTCTGAGGCCAGTTGTCAAGGCAACAGCTAAGGCTGACAGAAAAAAAAAAAAAAAAAAGCACTGCCCATACTGTTAGAAGATATGGATGTTTGTGTATTCGCAAAACGCAAAGGCCTTCATTTACACACACAGCCCAAAGCAATTAGTCCAATTGGGATAAACATTTAACTTTAATGACTGTTTACCAGCCACAGCAACAGCTTCACTGACAGCATGGTTATTTCACTCTCATGCAGGGACATGTACTAATTTCACAAGTCGTGCACCCACACAATGCATGAAAAACAAATCAGTTCATGATCAAATATTAACTGATGAGAAAACGTTAAATTCTGCTTTCAATCAGTCTTAAATAACAGAGCTGCAGATGACGGATGTTCCTCCGCCAAGTTGTGCTACAAATGATATGTGTGCTTGTGATATTAGCATCAAGAATCTTGGACAATGATGTACTAATGTTTTGTCTTCTGCCAAGAGCAGTATTTTATCCATTTATTCACCTATTCATTGCAGTCTGAGTCACAGCTGAAAGCCCCCAACGGGACCACTCTGTTTTATAGAGTAAATGCTCTGTTGTGCCATTATTAACTCCCCCCATCCCTTGACCCTACCCCACATAGCTCATTTCTGACATAAATCAAAACATACTCTGGATAATGAGGGTCTGCTTTGTCACAGAAAAGAGTTTGTGGATTAGTAGCAATTACCAGCCTGAGCTTTGGGGGCTCAGCTTGCTCACAGCTGAGCATCAGCTCTTTGTACCAACAGCATTGCAGGTAAAGGACAGCGTACACACACTAATTCCCATTCATAGCAAAGCACTGAGAGAGATTAACAGTAAAAAATATGAAGACATGCATGCCAGCCTCCATATTCTGCAGCAGAATGCCAAACTGGGCTCTAATTATGCAATAATGAGCTGCTCTCCTTTAGCGTGTGTCTGCACGTGCATACGTGTTTGTATGTGAATCAATCACTAAGCTGATTATTGCACGCAAACTGAGACTGTGTATATGCATCTGTGCATGAGCAATAGTGTGCACATGGCAATAAGACCACAAGGTGCAGAGCGTGTACACAAGAGCTGCAGTGCAGCAGCATGAGCTCATCACTCTTCTCTTCACCCCCCCTCCTCCTTCACTGCACCCCCCCCCCCCCCCCCCCCAATCCCACCCCTCCTCTCGCTCGCATTACATAAGTTAATGCAGCACACACCCTCATTATTCTCCAGGCAGGCGCTGTGAAGAGAAGCAAAGGAATATGTCATCAAAAGTAGAAAAACAGCAAAAAAAGAAACGGAAAGAGACAGCGCCTGTGTTTCCCTCTGAGCTTTCACAGTCCCCCACTGATCGCAAAGAGCAGAGCTGAAGCAACACATATTTTGGCCCTGCTTTAATCATACACATAACGTGTACAGAAAGGAAAAGAGGGAGACAATACAGAAACATGACAATTTTCCTTAACATATGCATTTTTATTTGTACTGTGAGCATTTTCCTCATCAGACACCTCAGTAGAGACCCTGAACATGAAAAGCACTCTCTCTACAGGGTGGCATTCTGGAGCATTACAGTAAACAAACTGGCTTCCTCAGATGATTAGCATTTCAAAAGCTGTACAGCTTAACATGAGCAGTGTAGATACTGCAGCAGAGGCAATGTTCCCAAATACATTCTCCCATAATGTTGCAACCCTGTAGCAAGGGGAAGAAACAGCAAGACTGGAGTTTATTCTCAAGCCTTTTCCTTATAGCCGGACCACAGAAGACAATTTATTAATGTCATGTTCAAATGTCCCCTCAGCAAAACAAGGTAGCCAAACTATTACAAAGAAAAAGGTAATATGAAGAAGAGAGGGGAAAAAAATTATCTCCTCACACGATGCTGATGTCCCTCTGGGAGAAACATGAGTGTAAATTATTCAGTGGTGTGTGGACACTGACTGCAACTTAAGCATAGATCAGAAAAAGCCTGCGCATATCCAAGTGCTTCGGAAGTCAGGTAAACCTCAGATGTACACCGAGCTCTTTTTCTAGTCACGAACAATGACAACAAAATAATGATGCCTCTCTCTGTGAAAGACAGTCCATGGGAATCGCCTGAGGATACAGATTGTTGCAGTGTAAACCTATTTTCCACTGGCTAAGCATTTGGACAAGCATGAGTGAAAAAAATAAAAGTTACAAACAGGTGACCAGAAACATGGTCAGCAAATCAAATATGAACATCTATATTTGGTCTCAGCACTAGTTTGTGTGACTGTGGTTCACCTCTGTAACAAAATATTATAATTAGAAAAAGTTAACTGTATTTTAACAACACATTTTAATCTATTCAGCAGCAATTCTGAAAGGCAGAAAACCAGTTGATGTTTCTGTCATGGTCAACTGCAAATACAAGAACAAGAACTACCATAACAGCCTCTTCACAACTCCATCATCGTGACATTTCTGACCAGAATACGGCTTCCATCCTAGACACGTCTAAGCTTTTCCACCCTGGAGAGTATTTTTTCACTCACCACAGTGGAACTGCAAGCTCGCTTTGGCAGGTTACTGCTTTTCCGTTACAAGCAGTTCCTCCCACCCCCCCCTCTCAAAAAAAAAAGAACTCACTTGTCATATAGCCAGCGTACCAAAACAGGGGACCAACAGAGGGGTTAGTGCCTGCTCTCATGTGCTCTACAAGCATGATGTTGAGTCACCTACTCTCCAGCGTAAGGTCGAGTTCAAGCCAACAATGATCTGTGCTAATGTGCCCAGAAATAAGTCCTGTTGGAGCCATTTACCTATCATGAAGCAGTGCAGGTCTGTCAGGAGGCGTTTAACATGCCACTTCATTCAGATGAGGCTCTTCACAGTACTTCCCCCTGTACCCTGTCCCCTGTCCCATGGATATCCACTGTGGGACGAGGAGGCATCGGTGACCAGCCCCAGGTCCACACACATTAAATAAGTAATGCTTTTGTCGCCGCGCTCTCTGACACAGAACCAGAGTCAGATCAAATGTACCCTAATGTCTAGGGTGTCACTGCTACAGGATTCCTGTCGTACTCAAATCTACATTCATTGCCCTGTTACTTTAATCTCTCAGATATGCAACAGGTTACAGATCTGTAGTTTCCACCTATCTTTGCTGGCTTTATTTGTAATTTGCTCGTTTTCTTTCCTCATCTTCCATCAGGAAAGTGGGAAATGACAGGGGAAAGCTGGGAGCAAAGGACTGGATAAGTAAGGAGGAGTTCAGTTTGGACAGTTACTGACCATAGTAATGTATATGGGCAGCTAATGGTACAGATATGTTTCAGCTAACATTAGCATTGCAGTGACTTGAGTAAGAAACAGCAGTATAGAAATATTTTTTAAATGTTAAATGTCCAACTCTGCACAAACCCAGTCTGCCGGATCGGGATCACCTACTGACCTAACAAAACGGATCATGTATCCGCCAGATGTGACAGAGCCACATTCAAATACTGTTTCTTTGTCAGTGCCATTATAAAATGTGGTATTTCCTCCCTGGGCTGCTGAGTTTTAGTGGCACAGCAGTGTCTGGCCTTATGTCACCGTACAGTGAGGTTCGGTAAACAGATTTTAAAGCTGGGAAAAACAAAAAGTACCTGTGTGGGATCGGTACTCGATGTTCAAATACACTTTGAGTTGAGGTATCAGAATCTGTATCAGGAGAGAAATAGCCAGGGTCTGTGATAATGTTATGTTTTTTTACAATAATAAAAATAATAGTGGCTAATTTATTTTTATCAGATTGAATAATTATCCATATTGGTACAGACCTCAAAAATGTTTTCAGTGTTTATGTAAGAATATTGCATGTTCAGTAGTATGTACATGTGTTTGGGTTGGGTTTGGGCCACTGACATCATGACCTCCCTGTATGTTTGCTTTGCCTGCCAGTGACATGCAGATCATATAAAAGGCCTGAAAGTCAACAGTGTATGAGTTACAGAGATATTAGAAAAGAGATGAGTAAATATGAATTTCTGTGCAGGCTACATGTTTATAATCAGATCATAGGTTGAATGTACAATGACAGAGACAAAATGAACAGGACGATGGACTTATATGGAATAATATAAGGAAGAAAGAAGAGCTTTTCTGCATAATGCTTATCTTTGTGATAGTTTCTGTGTTCATTCACAAAGCGATTTAAATACTTTATGTCAGAGGACATTTCTGCTGCAGTCGTCTATGGAAAGACAAAGATAAGATGATAATAAGGCTTAAAGTAGATGAAAAAAGGAATGGAAGGATTATTCTTAAGTCTTTATTACCAAAGACATGTCCTTGATAAAGTAGACTGCCCTGAAAGACCTTGAAAATGTCTTCATTGTTGCCTGTCTGCCCTGTTCAGCTGTATACGAGTGATAATATATTTCCGTGGTTCCACAGAGGAAACCACCAGGCTTGAGCATATAGACAGGAATGTTACTTGATCAGTCAGACGTCAGAAATATCTGCGCAGACTGCTGCGGTCAGTCGGAAAGACAACCACCACTTAGGCTGCAGGCCACTGCCATCCAAACCAGTTTATGCCAGATGGTCTCCTACCTTATAGTTCGGCTGGAAATGCAGTACTTCCACATCGCATTCCACACGGCAGTGACATCACTGGAGGCATCAGACATGCCCGAAAAAAATGCGCATGGCACCAAAAGGAAGTCTCCCAAAAAAAAAAAAAAGTTTCAAAAACACAAAACTGCCCCAACTCCCCCTGAAAGAGCCAGAAGAAGTACAGTCTGTGCTCACTCCCTTCTCAACCACAAATTACACCCCACATCCTTCACTTTCCATAGAAAACCCACAAAGAAGTTCATTCTTTTGCTGCTAAAGTTACTTTGTCAGTGCCTTTTTTCGAAGTTCTCCCTGCCCCAGTTTATGTTGGGCTCAGAGTTGCTGCTCTAGCAGGCTGCCTGATGACCAAGTAAGGTAAAGGCCCAGTACGTATAGCAGAAGAAAATCATCCCTCTTCTTAACAAAAGCTCTCCACCCACAACGAACCACACACCAGTCCTCTTTCTCCTCTCTGCAGACACCCCTTCCTTTTTGTTCCTTTTTGTGCCGTCCAATGCAATCTTTCACTCATCTGGTGCTCCCATGATGCATGCTCCCCAGTGGTGATGGGCAGGGCCTATGTTGTGTGTTTGATGTGTGCTTATTTATGTGAATGTGGCTTTAAAAGAGGGAGAGGAGAGAGAGAGAGAGAAACCAAGTGATAGAGAGAGACAGAAAGAGAATGAGAGAGAGCTTTCTGTCCCTGCGTGTATGGTAATATCTGGATCCATGTCCAACAATCACACTGCTCTCAGTGGGAAGGCCACGCTGGAGGGAGGGTGAACCCCAGTTCAGCAGCTGGGAGAGGCAGTTTTGAGTTACTACACTGACCTTGTCTTAACAAAACATTCTCAGTCCTGAGATACAATCTGAATAGGTTACACTGAAGGCAGAGCAATGTAATGAGTTACGCCCAATGACCAGGATATTCCAGTAACTCGATGAGAATAAACACGTAATGAGTTGTTCACAGTGTGTGGAAATTTTTTTTTTTTTTTTTTTAAATCAACACTTGTCCTAAATAATTCCAAAGACTCAGTCATAGACTGAGCTCAGCTGTTAGCAGAAGTTATAATACAACCTATTCAAAAAAATCACAGAGCTGACTAAAGGGATATAATATAACTGTAGTCATTTGGAACTGAAGTAGCACCTACAGCTGGGGGTTTCCCTGAAGCCTACGTTCGAAGGAGGCTTGCCAGCTAAACCGGTGATGCATTATTAATGAATCATGGACATACTGTATCCTCACCTACAGAATGCTAATGCTTATGACGAACAGCGACAGACGGCAGGTGCCTCTGATTTTCACAGGTCCTCACATCTGATTCAGACATCGAACATCGAACATCTCCACGACTATGTTCGCAGAGGTTTTGTTCATACGCATAACCGGTGAGATCTTTCTGGTGTAGCAGGAAGATAATGGACTAAAACACTATAGTTTTTGCCTCAACTCCAGAACCTGGTATGTTGTATAAGAGGGAAGTAACAACTCTGAAGACAAAATTGCAGATTGGAATACACATATGAGATTACAGAGCATCAAACACATGGTAAATTAAACTAAAAGTGAAGACCACCCAAACATTAAAGCACCTTCATCTTTCATCTCTGTGCTTTTCTTAACATCTTCCACAGATGATGGCTGTTTTTTTTTTTAGATCCAGCTCAGTGTGCAATTCAGTTTGGTGAGTTGGAGTGTGTGCATCAAATGTGGAGCATCAGATATCTGTGTCGTGATAGGCAGTAAAACACATGAGAGGTTTTTTTTTTTTTCTTTTTTTTTTTAATGGCCTCAACACAGCAGTAGGGGGATGGGGTGAGTAATTTACACAGAGTGTGAGAGAGGAGTGTGCACCTTTTTTACATACCCTGAGGCTACAAAAAACATAAGTCAGTGTTGAAACTGCTAAAACGCTGCATTCAAAGAATAGGAAACCAACGATCTTCCAGCTGTTAAACAGTATATTTTGCATCCTCTGATTTAATGCTGTGATTTACAGCTTGAAGTGTCACCAAATGTCATTAAATCAAATCTGATGATATGATTGTCATGTTGCAATGAAAGACGGCTAAATCCCAAACCACATTATAGACTGATAAACTAGATTGCAGATGCCAAACTTGATGTGCGCTGCAAAGCTAGACTCAGTAATCACGCATAGATTATGCAGTAGGTGAAAGGTGAACGAGGCAAGGTCCCAGTGGGACACAGATGAATGAATTCAGTCGGAGCCAGCTCATCTCGTTCTTTTCAGCAGTGCCAACGCTAAACAGACAACCGACACAAACAAGATCATTCTAAGTGCCAAGTTACTTAACCAAGTGCTTCTGCAAAATAAGAGATGTAACCTGGTTCGCTCTGAGAAATCGATAATGGCTCAGCCGGCTCACACACCCCTGAGTAATGTCTCTCTCAGTCAGCCAGTATGTCAGCGTGCAAAGCAGAGCAGGGCACCACAACAGTTTCTCTATCAATCAGTCGTGCTTGATGAAGTAATTCCTGTTTTAAAACATACTGATTGCTTAATGTTAGGAGCACTTTAACCCAGGAAGCAACATCAACAAGCCGACAGCACTCTGAGCACTGAGTTATTCAAATCATGTAGGGAAGAAGTACAAGAAATTATCTAAGCCAAACATGACCGCACAATGCAACCATTATGAAACGTACCTCTTATAAAAGTTGTTGTGTGGGTGCAAACACAGCACATGCCAGTAATCTAGGCAAAATGCTTTGAACTTCCACATCCTCAGCTCAGACAATCAACAGGGCAGAATAGCAGAGGGATCCAACAATATTAAAAGGCACCATGGCTCCAGAAGCACAGGAGCCTGCTCATTTCTTCAGCCAGTAAATCCCTTTGCGTGGACGTCAGATCGGTCCTCCTCTGGAGCTCCAGCCTCGCCACTGCCGCTGGAGCCTGAGTGGTTTTAACCCGCCCAGAACAACCACATCACTCATGGACCTGTTTCAGTCATCACCAACCCAGAAAGCCAGGCCTATGAGGAACCCTCTACAGGATTGATTTGGACCTGCTATTAATGCCCGGGATCCACCTCCCAAAATAAGCTCTATATTGGCTGCTTCGGCTCTGTTTTAGCTCCTATCCAGGTCACTCAGTCTGTCCTCTGTGCCGGTTGCTCCACACAGTGCGTCAGCCCAGGATCCTCTGAGACATCATGGCTACATCCGAAGCGCTGCACCGCTCCAGAAGGCACAGGTACCGGAATGTGTAAGAGCGCAGAGATGAAGAGGAATCCTCCAAAACTCGCTCATCTCTGTTTGAGCAGGCGCAGACGCAACAGGGATCACGAATGGCCTCCTCCTCTGTCTCCTCCTCTTCCGAAAGAACAAACTTTCTAATGAGTCGACAGACTGGTTCTTTTCTCTCACTCTCAGCGTGGTTTTGCTTCAGCCTAATCTCATCCTTCTCCTCCTTTCCTCCTTTTCTCCTCCAGTGAAATCCTGAACCTTCACTCCTCCTCTATCTGTCCCCTTCTCCTGATCCTCTCCCTCTTGCTCTCTCTGTTTCCCCTCTTACAGCTGCTGCCATCCACGCAGGACCTCCCAGAAATGTGCCGATTCTGGTTGCTGGGCAACACTACCATACTACTGAAGCTTCAAATGGAAGCCTAGCTGAGCAGCCTGTGATTGGTCAGCTTTTCAGCAGGGAGGGGCTGCTGCAATGTTGTATGACCACATGAGTTTATACACATGCTTTGTTCAAATAAATATGAGCTTGAAGTGCTCCCATGTTTTGTCAGTAAAGGGAAGGAAATGCCGCTTTATTTGTCTCATCAAGGTCATGGAAGAACTACAGAAAATACAACTGCACCTAGACTACTTGAGCAAATGCTCAGATACTGTCAATTGCGTGATTCATGAACTGAATTAAATGATAAAGATGAGATATGAATGGCAGATTTATGCCAAAGGAATGAGGTGAAATTATATTTCTGTGCCTAAAATGGTAAGTGCGTTAAACCTGGATCAAACAACTGTGTGTCTTCATTAGAAACACGTTCCAATGAGCTGCTGTGCTTAGTAAAGCTATAAGACTTATACACAAGCTGTTACTATCTTTTCTTGCTAAAGGGGCTTTTTGCATTTGAACACAAGCACAGTGCTGCTCTTTCTCTGCCTGAGATGCAGTGCCACACTGCAGTGCCACCCAGTCCCAGCAGTCATGGGAAAGGGGTGTGGAGGGGCCTCTCATCAATATTCAGCCACTGTCAGTGTCCAAACACACAAACACTAAAAATGCTGCATATTTACACAAACAAGTAGGCTCGCATATGCAAACACGATGACACAAAATAGACAAATATGCATTAACGTGAGTGTATATTTACTCATTAACACGCTAATTGATATAGTTAGATCTGTTTCGCCTGGCAAGTCATCTCCACATGACTCTGTTCACACACCTCCTGGCACAATATGGACTTCCTCTGTTTTCCCAAGGCAAGATATAGAAAGGCCAGTGTAGCACAAAGGCTATAGTGAGAGCCTGTCTGAGCAGCAGGGACACTGAGGAATTAATTAATCTACACACTATTCATCAGCCTTTTGCCACAACTCAGGCCCCCTGATTTACACACATCTCACAGAAAATGACCACACAGCCTTTTATCTGTGCTCTTCATCTCAATTTGCCTTAATGAAAAACAGCTTTCAGCGAGTTAACATTTCACGTTCTTCCTACATAACAAGTGTGATGATCTTTGTTTAACTCTCTCACACACTCAGAATTTCAGGGACGTTTTACATCATTCGTCGGAAATAAAGACACATTTAGCACAGATTATCAGATAATATTTATAGATAGGGGCTAAAATCCACCAACTGCAATTAAGGCCACAGCTAAAAGATAAGCAGCTACTCTTAAAAACATTTGTATCACTGTTTTGAAATGTACATTATACCTATTGTTCCTCATCTGGGTCATGTGAGATGGAGAACCTTTTAGTTCCCTCTTTAATTCACAGGCAGCTGCCTTCAGTTGTGAGTGTGGGTGAAAACCCCCCACTGTTTCTGTGAGCAGAACATACTCGAGTCTGTCAAAGGCAATGAAGGGCAATTATTGCAGCACTTACTGGCATTAAATGCAGATTCTCACAATCAAGTGCACATTACGGGCTATTATATGTTTTTGCAGGATGTAAGAGCACAACAGGATATGATTTAATGAGTGGATAGATTTATTGTTTCTACATGGCATGCATTGGCATGTCCAAATGTGTGGTGAACTGGTATGTACGTGAGGAGAGAACTGCCTGCTTAGTGAACTTTCTTTCCACTTATCACAATGCATGCCTCCACCTCCACCTACGTTTTGCTAGCTGTGAGTAAATACATAGGGGACATCAGCATTTTTCAGTGTTTACAGTGACTAAATACATAGGAAGAGTGGGAAGCAAAAAAAAAACATGAGAAGAGGAGGGGTAACATGCAACAAAGATGCTTGACGGATTCAAATTTGAGACATTGCGGCAACATGGTTTCATGGAAAACACCTCAGTTCAACAAGCCACCAAGACTCACCCAGTCACCACTGGCTTTTATGATCTTCTCCACCTTTGTGATGTCAGTATAAACCTTGAAAACCAATGTCAATGTATTTCTGAGGTCAGTGTCAAGGTCAGTTATCAAATGGGTCATATAAAGGCACCAAGCATGTGTTTGTAAGTCAAAATTAGTGCAAAAACGACAGTAAGGATATAAAAATGTGACACATATTTCCTTTCTTCCAGACTAAAATCCCCATAGCACTGCAGGTGCATGTGGATCAAAAAGCTATAAAGCACAGACAAGCGCAGACAATCATATCTGTTCAGCCATCAGCCTGAATAAATGACCTCATGTGAAAAGCCTTGTGACAAGCTCCTATTGTCTCCATGTTGCTGCTGCATCATACTGTAGTACACTGATACAGGCAGATATTGAGCATTACAGCGCAGGGAGCCCACTTCTCCCTGCGGCTGACCCAGTCAATCACTGATAAGATGCACCAAGGATTTCACCGTGACCTGCCCTGAGAGGGGTATGTGCAGTCAATAAACACTTCAACAGAAAGCGGCCTGCTGCAGAAAATCTTCTGGTCAGTGGTACGACGGTATGGAACGGAGCTGAAAGGAAAGGAGTGGGCTGAGAGTCCCATTCAGGTTGTAAAATACAGCAAGGAAAAGACACATGGAGAAGAACCCGGAACATAGATGTAAAACATTGTATAGACATGCAAGAAGATGATGGGTTACAAATTATGGTTGGACCTTAAAATCAACTTGTTTGCAGGGTTGCCATCTTGCCCATAAGGACAATAACCTTTATAGCCTTAACCCAACCTCCTTCTTTGTCCTGCCAGATCATCCTAAAATCCTGAAAACTGATCTGCTCCAAACGGGACCAGAGAAGATACATGTAGATGGCATAGAGTATAATAATAACCTTTGAAGACCATAGAGAAAAAGTTAAAAGGTGAAAGGTTTGCTCTACTAAAAATCCACAATAAAGACATCATGATAACTAGGATTTCATTAAGTATACAAATGAACATGAGCTCACAGTAATGTCTCAATGAAGGACAGCCCTTCTGAAAGGATGTGTTGGAAAAGTTCACCCCCTGGTGGCAGATTGGAGTAGCTTCCATGCTTTCAAAGCTTGTCAGCCAACGGGCTGATGTGATCAGGGGAACGAGGAGTCTGACAGGCATGCTGATTCACTCAGAGTGCATCAACACAATAGATAATTGAAGTTAATTTAGATTTCATTCATACCGAATCAGAGAGGCATTCAATAAATGGCAGACCGCAGACCTCTGGTGGCTAACTTCAACATGTCTGCACAAAAAACATTCTAGATCGTTAAACACAGTTAGTGACTGCTAAATAGATAATACAGCTGAGAGTACCAGAATGACTTATGAGACTGTCAAACCTCAACACTTTGCATATGTGCTTCTCTGACGTGACATGCAGTTATGCTTCTTCTTCTGTTTGGTATGAAAGCCAAATTCCTGCAGGAGGCAGAAAGATACCAAGGCTGGCAAAGAGGGAAGCACAGAGGCTCAGGAGTGTCTCACTAGCATGTTAGCTTATACTACAGGGCAGATAATATCATTTTACAGAGGAGTTCTGAGGAGATCATCTTACATGAAAGTTAGCACAGTTTGAATGAGCACGAGCTCTTGTATCACACAGACTGTACAGTGCAGCTGTTTAGACCGCCAGCCTGATAGCAATCATGCAGAAGATAGTTGGAGGGGGAAAAGGATGAAACAGAAGAAAAGGAGAAGGAAAGTGAGGAGCCAAAACCAAGAAGAGAGAAAGAGAGAAACACGGAGGACAAGGAGGGAGAGATCCATTGTACCAGCAGACTCCCTCCTCCAGTTTTGGCTTTGTGTTCAAGGAGAAAGCACAAGCAGAGACAAACAGCAAGGCAAAGAAAAAGAGAACAAATGAGGGGAAAAAAAATCCTCTGTGGCTGGTTGGAGGTGGATCCCATAGTCTTTAGTCTCTGCCAGGAGAAAGGCCTGTCATAACCTGAGGGCAGAACTTTTGAAGAGTGCTGTCTTCCCTGTCAAAGAGGGTACACTTAGGCGTAGGACCACCAGCACAGCGCACATGTCCAACAGAGCAGGGAGTATTTTTCAAAAGTACACCTCTCAAGCCTGTGAAACCGAGAGTTAGATTGTGTCTTCTTTAACAATCACATGAATGATATGGCTTGTTGAATGATGTGTACAGGCTTATAACTGAGCCACCGTTAACACATTACTAAGAATCACGGTTTAAAACCTTTGATAGGATTAGCATGTCTTGTATGAAGAAAGCAAATACAGCACATACAGAAAGTCCCGAGTCATGAAAGCGAAAAACAGAGAAAATACTGTGTAAGCATTAGTCATTCGACATGCACTCTGCAGAAACAGCTTTTTTCAATTATGAAACAGTAAACAAAAAACCGTGGAAATAAGAATAAATATGTGAGATAACATGCTCAGTGATGTCTTGGTATGCTTGTTATTACATAACATTGTTCCTGATAAACATATCCTCATATCTGTTTTTATTTTTGCCAGAGGAACAAAATGTTCTGGAGATGTATCCTTTTCTGATGCACCCAGCTCTCCTCTGTGCTGTCGCTTCTGATGCTGCTATTGGCAAAGGCAGGGGCTTATTATGGGCTGTTTCAAACCACGGATGCATCAGCACTAGCTACTCCCCTGAGGAAACTTTAACTCACTGAAATGTGCCCCTGAGAGTCAAACAGCTCCTATTGGTTTGATAATCCTTACACATGGCCGACACAGCTCCAGCTGCAAACTCAGCCGCTAAAAACTCAGTGCCAGGACACAGATGTCCAGCTGCTGACGTTTTGGTATGCAGATGACAGCCTTCGAGCTGACCGAGCTCAGCCTTAGTTAAGTTTGTGCTGTTTTGGCAAAAGCCAAAAAGCTGCTGTAGCAGGATAAAAAAAAAAAAAGGTACAGTACGCTGCTTTACAGTTAGGCATAAACCATTCTCATCTATTCAGTTCGCTTCAGTTGTACAATGTTCTGTTTGTCCATCTGTGAACGTGCCTAACGGAGCAGGAGAGGAACTCTCAGGGTGTGAAAGTCCTGTATCTGTCAAAGCTATTAAGAGGGGATCGAGCAGCTGATCAATAATTACACTATCCAGTCCATGGCATAAAAACTGAACAAAGAATTATGGTGCTCTAATGACCGTAATTATGTCCATTTTACTGAATGACAGTAGTCATTTATGGCAGTGGACAGCTATTGTAGCCAGACAAATTAAAAATCAAAGAGTTATTATGATGACAGGCCTGTACATGCATATGTCATGTATCCCTGCTTTAACAAGTGACTCACATCCTGCTCTGTAGCATTATGCCCCCATCCACTGATGCTATATGAACAGTATGTTCTTTGCCAACCCATGTGCTGGCAATGCCATGTATTGCATGCAGTTGTTGTCTTATGTAAGAGCAGCATGCATCCTACAGTTGCTGTCTCAAGCGGAGGCATATTCTGAGTTATGCTAGCAGTTGTCTTTGTCCTAACACACTGTGCTGTCAAAGGCTCAGGCTCAAAGTGGAGGAATGTGCTGTCAGTGCCTTACAGCTCTGGTGACGCACTCTCTTTTTCATCAACGCTGGCGTCACTTCAGCAGGGGCATTGCATTAAGAACCTCTCAGCCAATAATGGGAAATGGGCATTCCTGCTGTAACAGCTTTACGGTATGAATACCCTCTGAGAACACATGACATTATCTCAAGGAAGGGTAAAGCCCATTGATGTTTATTAGCCACCTTGTCCATGCAGTGTTACATATTCAGTGTGCTGAGCTCAGAAACGCGATAATGAATCCCAGAAAATAATCCACGCACAAAGATCAAACCTCCCGGATGATAATATCATGGACAACAGGATTACTCGGAATTAGATTTCATAAAAAGGCATGCACATCTCAACTCAAATAAATATTTGCCATTATCTAGAATAACAACCATTCCCTTATTAGAAAGCATTTCTTCCTTTTCCATTAACCAAGCCAGGTTAATAACTACTTAACAACGAACATGGGCTGAAATACTGGTGCAAAGAGAAACACGGTCATAACCCCTCAGACAAAACCAGCTCATGGGCTGTAGATTTTTTATCCTGCTGTATGGTCCAGCTGTACAGTGCCCTGCACCTGTACACTATTGGATGACAGTTACCTGCATTCTCTGTCAAATTGCTTAACTTATGATAAATGTCGTTTTATCTTCAGCTTGCCTGGCATGCAAAGTGTGCATTTTCAGGGCATAAACAAATAGCATAGCATAACAAATGGAATAAATGCTCGACAGTGCTAAACCGAACAAAATGCACCTCACATATCTTGACCTATTTTAGAGTATTCAACCCAAGGCAACCTCTGCATGCCTTCAGGACAGAGTAGTGAAGTGTAGTATCTCTAAGGGCCATGAAAGCCTTTCGCGAAACTCAGGATGTCCTGCTCTTGGTCTTCCAGTGTAGTAGGCACAGCATTAGAATTCCAGAGGGACTCGGGGCTGCCAGTGATGATGAAATGACATTTAAAACAGAACAGACTCATCCCGCTCCACATCCCAATCAAAGGAGCATTGACCAGGCAACATATTTGTTTCAACCTGCAGCACATATCCTCCCTCTGTCCCCTAAGAACAACAGCAAATGTTTCACAGAGTCAATGATGTGCACCACACTTTCACCTTCCTGAGCTCTGTCCCTCTGCGTCATCATGTGACTTTCTGTGGTTAAAGCTTTCCTTGGACTAAAGCTGGGAGGAAACAGGGTGGAAATGAATCTGCCACTATCTGAGAACCAGAGACAGGAGGAAATGTTAAATTGCCTATTATGCAACAACAAAAACAGAATCACTCGTAACAAAAATTATAATTACTGGCAAACTGAAGGAACTTGAGAATCTGACGACTGCATTCAAGCATTAATGTGTGTTGCACACACAGAAACAAGCCAGAGATTTAAGCCAGTGAATGGCAGAGGCAGATTGCCTGTGAAGGACTCAGTGGAGACCTGTGAAGGTCTCATATTCATTAAGATGACTGATCCCCGTGTATGGTATTAGATCATGACATGACAGGGTAATTCAGCTCAACGTTATGCATCAGCTGGTAAGTACAAGTGCGAAAAATGCAATGTGTTCACGTACATGGTTACACTTACTGGGATGAAAAGGAATCAGAGGGTCCAATGTGATGCAGACTAAACACACTACTATAAGAAAAACAAACTTAAATGTGCCTCTGCGGAGAAAAAAGGGTAAAGGAATGCTTATTCAGCCAAATACCGACGGTGCTGTGTACTAAGCAAGGGTAGATGGTGTGCAGACAATTCTAGTACAACATTGTAAAAATGCAAACCCTGACATGAGACCCAAAAAAAAACAACCCAGTATCATTTTGTCCACCTTTCATCCCAGCAGAACTGACTCATGATTTACTGAAGGAGAGATGCAAGCTTTCCACACACAAACTGTGGGACTCATCACCATCCCAAAAATAACAGCTCAGACCCAGCCGCATTTTATACACACACACACACACACACACTAGCAGTGCCACACACACACACACACACACACACACACACACACTGTACCAATCACACACAAGAACACACTCACACCCACAAATATACGGCAGAAGCTGCAAGGAACTCGTGTGCCCTGTAAGAGCTGTCACAGCATCATCCAGAAATGAGTCATTTTTCCCAGCCACCCGAGGCTCTAAAACCACCGCTCACATGACTCTGTTGTGATTTCAGTCATAATGTAAGGCTCACAAATATAAAACGACACTCAGGTTGCATCTCTTGGTACAAAGATATATGCTACTAATTGATCTTGTCATTCACACAAACAAACCTATGTTCCACCTCGCCACCCCTCCCCAGGAGAGAGACGTTGTTTACTAAGAGCACAGGACGGGAACATGAGAACACAGACAAAGGTCTGGATGCCATAGGTGACTCAGCATAGACACTGGAGAAGTAGAGACAGTGTTTTCCACCACCTCCCACTCGACTGCTGTCTCCATGAATGGGAGCTACACCAGTGCCGCCCAGGCAGGCAAGCCCGCCTGTCTACCTGCCCAAGAGCATTCACGCTGAACATGCTACTCACATGTCGTAGAGCCGGTAACCCATGGCAGAACCCGGTCTGCTTGAGTGGGACCCGGGGTCTCGCGTTCGCCTAGGGTCCGTGCTGCTCACCACCGCGCGCCACACGCTTGGTTTGTCCATCCTGTATGCTGGTCAATGGGACTCGACGGTGGGACGGCGTGCGCACACAGGCTCACTCACATTCACTCTCCCTCTCCCTCCCTGTCACAAACACGGGCTGCCAGAGAGCAGTGCGTGTGATGTAACGAGGAGCGTCCAAGAGGCTGGCAGCTGGTGGGGGTGGGGGGGGGGGGGGGGGGGGGGGGGGTGCTGGTGATGGAGGAGGAGGGAGGGTGGTGAGGTGGGGAGTGTCATAGAAGCTAAAGGAGCTGACTGTTAAACACTGGTGAGAAGTCATTGTTGATAAAACATGGCTGATAATGGGAAATTCTTCACTGGTGTCAGTGTCACAGGGCGGCTGCCACTGCAAAATAAAAGCCAGAGGACACAACCTGCAGGAGAGCTGCTGGGAGATTTTACTGCCTCTCATAAACACAGACAAGCATCTGCGTATGCCTCTCTCCACCCTCTTATCTGCTCTCAATAGTACAGTCCTCAGCAGGGCCACACGATTGGCTCCTTGGTCTCCATAGAAACAGGAGGATGTGTCAGAGGTAGGGCTCATTATCATGCCTTCTCTCTCCCCCTCCCTCCCATTTTGTTTTCTTTCCCTCTCTCTCTCTCTCTCTCTCTCTCTCTCTCTCTCTCTCTCTCTCTCTCTCTCTCTCTCTCTCTCTCTCTCTCTCTCTCTCTCTCTCTCTCTCTCTCTCTCTCTCTCTCTCTCTCTCTCTCTCTCTCTCTCTCTCCTTTCCCATTACCTTCTTCTCACATACCCCCCCAACCAGC